>NW_026727285.1:0-34508 GCF_029784015.1 Lycium ferocissimum
TTCCTTACCACTTAATCCACTAATCTCTTTCTCACTCCTTCGTGGCTCTCTTCTCACTCTCTCTCTCTCTCTCTAACCCCTCTCATTTTCTTTCCTATTCTAAACAAGAACAAACGTCCACGGCCATGGCGAGATTTAAAGCTGTCCATTTTCGTGCAAACTCCTCTCTTGACCACCTCTTCCATTTCCGGCGAAAATACGAGACCCTTTTAGCCATCACAGATTTTGCCTTTCCATTTCTACACAAAAATCGTCCAACGGCGAAACTAAATCGATTGACGAGAGGAAAGATCACTGCTGGCTTCCAAACATAGGTCAATCGTCACAAACCACAAATGGTCGAACCATTTCCGAAATACCGAATCAAAACACGTGATTAAGCCGCAACGTTCGGATTTTTGAAACAAATTTGACTTTCAAATCCCGCCCAAAAATGAGTGATAAACCCTAGTTTCGTCCCACTATAAATTCATCCTAAGTCCATGGCCCAGGGAGGAGGAAAATTCGGACCATTCAAATGAGTATTGTAGCTTGTTCTTGAATATTTTCTTATACGAGTTCCTTTTCAATAGCCATAGCCTCACTCTAAAATACAATCAACATATTGCTTTACTTTCATTTACATTCGAATTCGGGTTGTTTTAATCCGGTAGGGTTCGTCGTGTTCGGTTGTAGATTCGAGACCGTCGACGCCCCAGATCATTGCACCTACAGAAGGTAAACAATCCTTCTTTAACTATTTACATTTCAGCTTTTAATAATTTAATAAGTATTTATGTGTTTACACATGTACGTCGTTTCAAGCAGTTGGCCAGTCGTTGCGTATATTACGTTATTAGTCAATCGATTCTAATCGGTAGTTTGATAGGATTCGTATGCATCGGTGTCGTTTAAATAGTCATGCTAATTCGTTTGGTTAGAGTGTGATTAATGTCAACTTGGTTCGATTACCGCTCTCATAGATAGTCGTGATAAGTTGTTTAGTGGCAAATGCGATTAATGCTAATTTTGCTTCGGTTTGTCGATGTTTGATATTTTCGTTTTAGATAGAGTTCGGGATGTAGTTAAGGTCTAATCGTTTAATCTCAATAGAATAGGAGTTAGTTAACCTTCGTTTCGATTTTATGTCGTTGTGCTTTTGTTGAGCTTGTTTCTCTTTTCATCGAGCTTGTGGAATATGAGCCCATTAGAGCTGTCGTTACCCTTTTGTTTGTCCAAAATGAGTTAGTTAGAGGTACTAACGCAAAGTATGGATTAGGTTCTTTGAATCATATCTTTGAATCTTTTCCCGCATTTTTAATGTTGTCTTAGATCGTTGTTCTTAGTTAATAAAGTTATTAGTTTGTCGATTGATAAATTTATTGAAGCTTGAAGTGCTTTCTTGCATAAGGTTAAGTTTGTTTTGTTTGCGTTGAGATTTAGCTTAGTTGCAAATCAATAAAGAATTACTCGATGCTTTCAGTTTTATTTATTTTGTCATGTCCCTCTTGGTTCTGTTTTAGCTTGTTCCAAGTCGAAAACTAGCTGGTTGATTTCATGAATAGTTAACTGCTATTTGGTCCTTGTCACTATTATTTTGGGTAGTTGTTAAAACTTCCCTTTACCTTCTCCCCTTAGGATTAGACTCGAAAAGTCAAGAACTGGTCCTATACATGTCTACTTGCATTAGGCCAATCCTATTTGAAGTACGCCGATTCGTTTGTCTTTTTGTGTCATCGCGACTCCTTTTCTTCCTTATATGTTAACATTTCGGGTATCTAGCGTACGCCCGGTCGAATATGAATATAGTATGTGTCCGTGATATTTGCTGAATGTTGTGTTCCCTTTCTTTGGAGTGTGTTTACATGATCGAAATGAGGTCTTAAATATGTCAACAAATCAAAAAATGTCTTTAGCATTTGAGCATTACGCTGACATTATAAAATAGGATACTACTAAAGGCCCTCTGTTTGCCGGACCCGTCCACCGTGTTGAAACTCGTTTTTCGCTAATTAATTAGTTGCTGGTCCAAGATGTCATTTTCTTTCTTTGCGAATTTTGTTATTTAAGGTTGCATTGTTTGGTTGCATTCCTTGTTCAAGCTTGAGCCTACATTGTTAGAATTATTTTTTACGCTTCTTTTTGAACTAAATTATCTTTTTTTGGGGTCGTGTTGCCGCGTTCGGGAGTGAATCGTTTATTATTATTCACTCATTTGGAAACCTTGCCATAATGTCTATCTTTGTCCGTATGTATGTTTTGGTTTCCTAAATTGTGGTGTGGTTGCACTTGATCTCCTTCAATTAGAAGAATTGGTCGTAACAATACGAATCCATTCCCTCGCTTCGAATTTATATTGTATATGCTTAGTCGTATCTCTTGATCGCATACTAATCCTTTTCCTTTCTTTTATGCATGATCTCGTACACGAGTCCGCGGGACTCGTCATCTTCCGCATTCGGTGTTGGGCCAAAGCCCAACAAAACCTCTCTCGAGTCAAGCCCCCATCAGCCACCCGAGGCAATCTATCAAAAATCTGGGTAGAAGCCCAATACACGTGAACGATGGCGGTTGGGCCTTACGAAATGGGGCTGACCCATTTAAATCAATTTTGCTTACTCTTATTTCATTTTTTTTTATTTTATTTTATGTGTTTGATTCGCGATTACATGACTAACACTTTAGTTGTTTTATTTGCTTAGATTAGATGAACCTTAGTAGAATTATTAGATTAGTATGATGGAGTTAATTTAGAAAAGAAAACTAACAATTATTTCTATAGGTTTTATTCCTTTTATTGATAAACTATTTATAGCATCTAATATTTATGTATTTACTTGGAATAGCTAATTTACAAATAGCGCAGCTATATATCTTGAGTTAATAGAATCATGTTGTATCTTAAATCTGGAAATGTTATTAATACATTAAGTTAACCTATTTTGGGAAATAAAGAAAAGGATTTTCATAAATCATTTCTTCTTTTATCAAATAAAGTTAATGACTTTTTGTACAGCTTAAGAAATTCACTTTCTTTTACATCTAGACATTTACAAAAAAATAAGTTTAGATTTTCTACATCATAATATAAAATATAATCTTTATTGAAATTCATGTTTGTTGAATCTCCTTTACAAATATTATTCTAAACAATGCTATTATACATTTCGTTTAAAAGTCTTAATAACTTTTACAAATCGTATTTTAAAATAGCATTATTTACTCTTTTATACAAATTACTATTTTCTACAAGTCTTATTTCAAATAGCATTCTTACATCTCTATCTTTAATTTTAGCCATATCTACAAAACTATTTTCTTTTCTATAAAATATTTACACTTAGCCTAATTAAATTTAAGTCCGGTCGGATTAACCATTGTTAATGGAACTTAGAGGATGCCTAATACCTTCCTCTAGGTTAATTGAACCCTTACCTAGATCTTTTTGGTTTTGTAGACTTTAAAACAAATCAACTTTAGATAATTACTTTAATTACCTTAGGTGCCCTAATTCACCAGAAATAATTAGGTGGCGACTCTTAACTTTAATTAATCCCGGAATTACCCGGATGTTGTAAACTATTTTGACTTCGGTTAAAATAGGGTATGACAGCTTGGCGACTCTGCTGGGGATTACCTAGGTTCTAACCATAACGGACTTAGTTTAAATAGGCTTTGTGTGTTTGTTTGTTACTTTATTTGTTGATTGATAATTTGTTTTTTTCACATGCTATTTTGATTTGTTTGATATAAACGCTTTGATTAATATGTGTTCCTGTTTTGATAAACTGTCATTCCGTATCATTTTCCTCCACTCCTGGAAAATTCACACATATTCACACACTTAAAGCGGTTTCGCGGTTCGCGGCCGTGCACTACTAAAACACCTTTTTAGTCGGATTGATCTTGTGGATTTAGTCGATCGGCGGTGCGATCCGTGACCACGGACTTTCCACTCCCAAGTTGTCCGCTTGGGGGAACCTTGTGTCATAGGAAGCCAACTCTTAGTCAGCCTAAGATAGAGCTAAACCAACACCCGTTATTAAGAGCATACATTTCATAACCTAGGAGGTTTAATACCCTTGGTGTATTAAATCCATTAGATGACTTTACCCAAACGTCCAAGTGGGTCCACGACCCCAAGTGACACTAAATCATACTTTATGTGCATGTTTGAAGGGTAATTGTGCCTAAATATTGACTATTTGCTTTAATTAATTAAACTTTAGGAGGGAGGGAACAACTAACATTTCTATGACAGGTATGGATCCGCATTGGAGTACAACAAATGTCGAAGACCAGTGACATCACAAAATGGAGCTGTACATTTAGACGTAGAAAATTGTATTAGGAAATACTTTATGTTGTATTCATTTAATATGTAATAAATATTACATTTTGTACTTTATTTTGGGAAATAGAATTTGTTTAATTAATCAAAAGCAATGGAATGACGTATTATGGCACACTTTACCCTTCAAACAAACGTTAGGCCTACCTGCGGCACAAAGAGGTCACATGCATATTAGGACGCGTTATTGTTTGATATATATGTACATTTGTTTGACAACTTGTTTGACTTTATTTGATGAATTATTTGCTACATGACTACTTGACTTTACGTGATCATGACTTTACCTAATATCATTTGCACTATTGTGTTTCTTTTTTTTATTCCCAAAAGTTGATTCGTGTTGACACTCGAGATGGCCGACCACCATCCATTACCTCACAAGGTCAAAGACGTCTTCGTTACCTCAACGCAGTTGGATGGTTCAAGGAAAGGAAATTACTATGTCCACCCGATCCGGCCGCGTCTATTTCAACCGATTAGAAAACATCGTGGTCTCTAGTGATCCCCTTGGGACTTCCGAACATAGCACTATCATTCAACGGGATGAACATATCGCCCGCCTGACTCAAGAGATCGAGGATTTACGCGGAGAACTAAATCGAGTTAAAAACATGACCAACTTATCCGTTACACTCCAAAGTCCACCTCCTGAACCTATGAACGTCGCACCAAACCCGCATCATTTTCCAGTTCCGAGGAAATACAAAAACGATATTTGCTTTCCTCCCGAAATAACGCATCTACCAACAACAACTTTCCTTCAATCACCCTTGCAAATCCACCACCCGTCAACCCACCAAATCAATCACAAGTTCACACTCCTTACATTCCTTTACCCACCAACACTAATCCACCACCTACAACCGATGAATTACTCCTCTAAACTCACCAAATCGAGCCGTTACATACTATAACTATCCACAACAACCCTTCTACCCTTACCACTACACTGAACTCTACCAAGCTCCACTAACTCCTTACCCTGTCTACAATACCCAAGCAAATTACTACCAACCCCGAGCACCTCACTATCAAAACCCACGTCCATATCAAATTGCTCAAGCCCCTACTTACCAAAATCGACCACATACCACACATAAACCCGTCCAAACCCGGACATCAAAAATACCCGAAATTACACTCGATTCGCTGAACCTCTGGCTCAATTATTTGAAAGACTGAAAGCGGCAGGCGTGGTACAACCTATTGAAGGGAAAATTCCCGATCCTATTCCAAAATGGTTTGATGGTTCCAAGCGTTGTGCATATCATTCTGGAGTTGCTGGGCACGACACTGAAGATTGCTATGGGCTCAAAAACAAAATTGAAGCCTTGATTAAGGAAGGAGTAATCCACTCACGGAGCTCAGCCCAATATGAACAACAATCCCTTCGCCCACTCACGAAAACGCAAACGTGAACATGATAACTATCGAAGAAGTCAAGAATTTGAAAGAGGCCATTGCGCCAATTGGAAAGATGGAGAGGGGCATGTCTCCAACTTTGTTGCACCAGTGAAGATTGTTGCTACAACTACTCACAACACCGAGACACCGACCATCCGGGTGCCGAACCAGGAGAGACTCTGAAGAATTGGACTTGTACTCCGTCCCTGGTTCGCCGGGAGTCTTGGTAGATTGAACTGTAGTGAACTTTTGAGACAGCACAATTTTTAAATTGAGGCTTAAATTGTGCCTTTAAACTTTTGTTGTTTTGCCTCATCTTTTGGAAGCTTAAATTGCAAAAACTATGAATGCATTTCTGATTTTCCTTAATCATCTATTATTATTTTCTACTTTATTTATCAAATCTGCCGACTCTATGATTGTGACATAAACAAATAGACAACATACATCCCGAGGGAGTAGCAAAGAATTAGAGGACAAGACAAGATTCCATTTGGAAGAAAGCAAAAGCCAATAGGTGATGACATAAGCCTGAAAGCTAGCCATCAGTCAAGAAAAATCAAAGTACGACATTAGGTTAGACAACCTAGTTTGCAACCTTTCCTTAATACACCGTACGAACTACGCTGACCTGATTCCCGTGGTGGGATACGTAGGCAGCCCACATAGGGTTCGGTTGCATTACAACAAAAAGATCCAAAAATCCTTATTACCTAAGAATAACTATACATGGCCCGATTCCCTCGGCGGGATTCGTAGACTATCAATAGACGAGTCAGTCACATTTAGATAAAATCCAACAAACCTTTAGCCATTTACGTAACAGAACTACGCCGACCTGATTCCCTTGGTGGGATACGTAGGCAATCCACATCGGGTTCGGTCCCTTTATTAGAAAATTTCAAACCATTTCCACGTGTCCTACGAACTACGTTCTGACCTGATTCCTTTGGCGGGATACGTAGGCAACCTATATAAGGTTCGGTCACACCACAACATAAGTTTAGTACACCCTTCTGAGCCAAAACTGGGGCATATTTTGAAAGATTAGACAAGAACAGAGTTAGACATCGACAAGATTAAGGCTACCAGACAGGAAATAGTATAGACAAATGACTTATTAATTGTGTCACGATCCGAGGTTGGCAGAAATATTTTACAACTTATATATATATATATATATTTACATATATATCTTCCCTTACATACATCCATTTGCATATATGTATTTTACAACTTATATACATATAGTTACATTTCCTTATACATATACTTACATACCTACCTTTCAAATGAAATACTTTCTTTCAATTGTTTCACTACTGTTCATCTACCGAGGCTTGAACGGAGATCACAAGATCCAAACAAACAAGACGAATGGAGTGCCAACAACGTCAAGCTTCGAGTCAACACGAATCAACTTCCCCCTCCCAAACTAAGAATTTTTCTTTGAGTGCAGGAACCTAAAATCGCGAGATCAACAGTCAAGTCCATCAAACATGGCCGAGAGGCCTCGCCTTTAAAGCCAAACGGCTTATTTCCAACTTTATCTCTACTTTCATTCTTTATTACAATGACTTCATGACTTTATTAACAATTATACCTGTTTTGTAGGTTACCGAGATTGAAGATGAATTAAATCAGGATTACGTGTCGCTGTTTGGCTTATCACGATACCGTCAACATCATCAGCCAAACGGCTATATTATCACTTTCCCCTCTCTTTTACAGGAATCTACATTCTTATCATTCACTTTACCTACTTTAACCACTTTACCCTGAATTTTGCAGGAATCAACATCAAGTCTCCGAAGACAACCGGAGGGATCATCATCAAGTCTCCGAAGACAACCGGGGGCATCATTTGGCTACACAGCCTCACATGCATAAGCCAGACGGCTACACTATAACTCTACTCTCCACTTTATCATTCACTTTACCTATTTTAACCACTTTACCTTGAATTTTGCAGGAATCAACATGAAGTCTCCGAAGACAACCGGAGGGATCATCATCAAGTCTCCGAAGACAACGGGGGCATCATTCGGCTACACACCTCACATGAATCAACATTAAGTCTCCGAAGACAACCGGAGGGATCATCATCAAGTCTCCGAAGACAACCGGGGGCATCATTCGGCTACACAGCCTCACATGCATAAGCCAGACGGCTACGCTATGACCTTACTCTCTACTTTATCATTCACTTTACCAACTTTAACAACTTTACCTTGAACTTTACAGGAATTATCATCAAGGCTCCGAAGACAACCGGAGATATCATTTATCATCGAGTCCCGGAAGATGGCCGGAGGCTTATTATCATTAAAGTCTTCAAATACAACCGGAGATATTCAAGCATAAACATCGCGCATTCATTCAAGTCCCCGAAGACAACCCAGAGACGACATTTGGGCCACACGCCTCATTATAAGCCACACGGCTTCATCCTCATTCTCACACTCATATTTACTATCATGTTACATTCTTTATAATTTTATACTTTCCACTTTATTACTAATTTTGACATGAATTTCAGTCTTTGACAGAAAGTACAACTTACAGAGACACAGCGCAACGTGGAACTTTATCTTACGCAGTGAACTGGGGCAAACTTGCTGAAGAGGAATATCAAACTCACAAGCAAGGGTCACGGATCTACTCTCGAACTCAACTCCGCCTGCGTCCACAAACACGTGCTACGTAGGTTAATTTCTCTTTCATATCCGCCGCTAAAACTCTACTCAATTAGTTCCTATCATAGTCTTGCAAGTCTTTTCTATCCCTATCTCACCATAATTCAACACGGGGCAATTTTTTGAGAATCTGCATCGTACTTAGTAGAGTCCTACTTATGGGTGTGTTGCGCGCCACATTTATAATTAGGAGGCTATAAACATACGTTCCTTTCTCGAACATCCTCATCATCTATCCTTACTCCTCGAGTACTCAAACCACAACTCATCCAATGTCTTTTCAAAATCTTTTCAACATTCCTCTATCTCATAATTTTCAACATTCCTTTTACCCCGTAATCTTTTCCATCCTATCTCTCCCCATATTTTCTCAAGTTCTTCCGAATTCATACTTGTTGGTCGGAACAAAATCGGCTTCTACGTCAACTTCTTCGCCCGAAAACTCTTACATCGTCTCCGGTCGAAGAGGGGCATCTGTTGACACCCAATTTTGTCCCTCCTTTATTCTAATTTATTTCCTTGGGCTTTTAAATTAATTAATCTAAATATTTTATTTTCTACTATTTTTTTCTATTACTATCATTACTTTCATTATTCTACTATTAATATTAATAGTATTATTTTACTCAAATTTCAAAAGGGTTCGTCATCATTTCATTTTAGATTTTCGTTAAATTAATTATATTTTTTTAAAGTCCTTTATTTTCTACATATTATTTAATCTTCACATAGTATATATATTGTACTAGTTATTAAATTAGAAGCCCAAAAAATAATTAAAATGAAGAAGAAAGGACATATTTTTCAAATCCAAAATTGGCCCATCACAAACCGAATATAACCGACCCGTTAATCTTCCTATATTTACCACTCCGCCTTTAATCTCTTTCTCCACTCCCCGAACCTCTCTCTCTCTCTCTAACCTCTCTCTCTCTCTCTCTCTCTCCCCTCTCTTTCTCTTTTCCTATTCTTTTTCAAACAAACGTCCTTTCAAATTACCCCTTCTCTTTGCAACCTCTCTCTCATTTTCTCACCACTCACTCTCTCTTCTCTCCTCTTCCATTTTAGCAAAACTCCAAATCCCTCTTTAGCCATCCTTTTGCCTTTCCATTTCTACACAAAATTCTCTCTTTCATTTCGAAACTTCCGTCGATTGACGGAGGAAAAGATTTAAAAAACATACGTCAAATCGTCAAAAACCAAAATTATCGAAATTTTGAAATACCCGAATCAAAACACGTGATTAAGGGGTTTTGACGTTCAAAGATTTTTGAAACAAATTTGACTTTCAAATCCCGCCCAAAAATGAGTGATAAACCCTAGTTTGATTTACACCTATAAATACATCCCTAAGTCAAACGAAGGAGGAGGAGGAATTTTACTATAAATTTTTCTAAAATTTTCGAGAAAAAAAGCTTGTTCTTGAATATTTTCTTATACGAGTTCCTTTTCAATTGATAAAATCTAAAAATACAATCAACATATTGCTTTACTTTCATTTTTCGAAATTCGGGTTGTTTTTAATCGGTCGGGTTCGTCGTGTTCGGTGTAGATTCGAGAGACTTCTCGACGCCTTCATTGATTCACCGTTAAAAGGTAAACAATCCTTCTTTAACTATTTACATTTCGATCTTTTTTTATAATTTTGTAAGTATTTATGTGTTTACACTTTACGTCTATGTTTTTTATTAGGTCGTTACGTATTTAGGTTATTAGTCAATCGAATTCTAATTAGTAGTTTGATAGGATTCGTATGCATCGGTTCGTTTAAATGATTTTGTTAATTCATTTGGTTAGACGTGATTAATGTCAACTTTTGGTTCGATTACCACTCTCATAGATAGTCGTTATAAGTTGTTTTTTGGCAATGCGATTAATATTAATATTGCTTCAGATTCATTAAAGTGTATATTATGTTTGTATATTTTCGTTTTAGATAACATCGGATGTAGTTAAGGTTTAATCGTTTAATCTCAATAATGAATAGGAGTTTAATAGCTTGTTTGATTTTCAATCGTTGTGCTTTTGTTGAGCTTGTTTCTCTTTTCATCGATTGATGGAATATGAGTCTTTAAAACTATTCCGTTACTTTTGTTTGTCCAAAATGAGTTAGTTTAGAGGTACTAACGCAAAGTATGGATTAGTTCAAATTTTGAATCATTTCTTTGAATCTTTTTATGTATATTTTCAAGTAGTTTAGATCGTTGTTCTTAGTTTAATAAAGTTATTAGTTTCTTATTGATAAATTTATTGAAGCGCAAAGTGTTTTCTTGCGTAAGGTTAAGTTTGTTTTGTTTGCGTTGAGATTTAGCTTAGTTGCAAATCAATAAAGAATTTCGATGCTTTGGTTTATTTATTTTGTCATGTCCTCTGTTTGAGTTTTGTTTAATTTAGCTTGTTCATTATAAGTCGAAAACTAAAGGTTGATTTCATGAATAGTTACTCGCTATTTTTTGGTTCCTTGTCTACTATTTTTTAAGTTTAGTGTTTACCTTCTATATTCTTAGGATTAGACTTCGAAAAGTAAGAAATGGTCCTATAATTCTACTTGCATTATAAATCCTATTTGAAGTCATTTTATGTGTTCATGTTTGTCTCACTTATATGTCATGTGGAATAACTTTTAACTTCCTTTTCTTCCTTATATCTTTGATACTAATTCTTGATAATTACCAAATTAAAATGAATATAGTACTTTGTGTCGTTATTGTAATAGTTTCTTGAATGTTGTGTTCTTTCTTTGGTTAGTGTGTTTACTTTGATCGAAATGAGTTTTGTCTGAAATATGTCAACAAATCAAATTTTGATCATACTTGTTTTTTGTGATTATGTTGACATTCAAAAATAGGTTAAATCTAAATCTCTCATTTTGTTGTCCATTTTGAAATACGTTTATAAACTAGTTATATTTAAAAAAATGATGTCATTTTTTCTTATGAATTTTGTTATTTAAATTTGCATTTGTTTGTGAAATTTATCCATCATATATATTTTAGCTTGAACATAAATATCTAAAATATTTTCTTTTTTTTAATTTTAAATGCTTTTATTTTGACTTTGTTATTTTTGTCGGTAATTGTCAAATTTATTCTTTTATTTTAATACTTATTTGGAATTCTTATCCATGGCCTACGGCGTCAAAATGTATGTTTTGCTTATTTTAAATTGTGGTGTGAATTGCACTTTGATCTCCTAAAATTAGAAGAATTTGTAACAATAATTGAATCCATTCCCGGATCTTCTTTGAGTTTATATTTATATGTTTAATCTTATCTCTTGATCGTATACTAATGAAGTCTTTTTATTTTATGCATGATCTCGTACGAGTCGAGGGACTCGTCATCTTCCCGCATTTCGGTGTTGGGCTAAAAGCCCAACAAAACCTCTCTCGAGTCAAGCCCCCATCCCTTTCCGAGGAAAACGAAAAAAAAATTGGGGCCAAAGCCCAATCATGGGTTAATGGAAGTTTACCGAAAATGTTATCTTATCTTAAAATTGAGCCCATTTAATTATTTTTCTTACTCTTCTATTTATTTCTTTGTGTTATTTATTTTATGTGTTTGATTTGCAATTACATAACTAACATTTTTTATTTTATTTTCTTAGATAGAATGATAGAATTAGTAGAATTAGTAGATTAGTATAATGGGAGTTAATAAAAGAAAACAATAATTAATTCCATAAATTCATTTTATTCTTTTATATTAAAGTTATTTATAGCATTTCTAATATATTATTTATTTTAGAAATTATTTTTTCTTTAATGATTATATATTTTGAAGTTAAAACCAATCATTTATTACTATCTTAAAAAATTCCAAAACGTAATTAATACACAAGCATAAAAATAAGGATTTTATAAACATTTCTTAAGTTTTAATATTATATCATTTTAAAATAAAGTTAAAAAAAGAAAAAATTAAAACTCCCTTTTACATCTCATTTACAAAAAATAAGTTTAGATTTTTAAATCATAATACAATAAATCTTTATTGAAATTCATGTTTTTGAATTAGTTTTATTATTATTTAAACAATGCTATTATACTTTCGTTTCAAATATTCTTAAATAACATTTACAAGTCGTATTTTAAAATTATTGGAAGTACTCTTTTATACAAATTACTATTTTCTACAAGTCTTATTTTAAATAGCATTATTATCTATTATAACTTTAGCAATATTTACAAATTATTTTCTTTTTCTAACACTATATTTACACTTAGCCTAATTAAATTTAAGTCCGGTCGGATTAACCATTGTTAATGGAACTTAGAGGATGCCTAATACCTTCCCTCTAGGTTAGTTGAACCCTTACCTAGAATCTTTTTGGTTTCGTAGACTTTAAAATAAAATCAACTTTAGATAATTACTTTAATTACCTTAGGTGCCCTAATTCACCGTAAATAATTAGGTGGCGACTCCTTAACTTTAATTAACCCCGGAATTACCCGGATGTTGTAAACTATTTTGACCCCGGTTAAAATAGGGTATGACAGCTTGGCGACTCCACTGGGGATTACTTAGGTTCTAACCATAACGGACTTAGTTTAAATAGGCTTTGTGTGTTTGTTTGTTACTTTATTTGTTGATTGACTGTTTTCACATGCTATTAATTGTTTGTTTGATATAAACGTTTAATGTTTACTTCTTTGATGTCGTTTTTTGATGATAAAAATCGTCATTCCGTATCATTTTCCTCCACTCCCGGAAAATTCACACATATTCACACACTTAAAACGGGTGTGCGGTTCGCGGCCGTGCATTTCTACTAAAAAACCTTTTAGTCGGATTGATCTTGTGGATTTAGTCGATCGGGTGTCCGACCGGCCACGGACTTTCCACTCCCGAGTTGTCCACTTGGGGGAACCTTGTGTCATAGGAAGCCAACTCTTAGTCAGCCTAAGATAGAGCTAAACCAACACCCTTTATTAAGAGCATACATTTCATGACCTAGGAGGTTTAATACCCTTGGTGTATTAAATCCATTAGATGACTTTACCCAAACGTCCAAGTGGGTCCACGACCCCAAGTGACACTAAATCATACTTTATGTGCATGTTTGAAGGGTAACTGTGCCTAAATATTGACTATTTGCTTTAATTAATTAAACTTTAGGAGGGAGGGAACAACTAACATTTCTATGACAGGTATGGATCCGCATTGGAGTACAACAAATGCCGAAGACCAGTGACATCACAAAATGGAGCTGTACATTTAGACGTAGAAAATTGTATTAGGAAATACTTTATGTTGTATTCATTTAATATGTAATAAATATTACATTTTGTACTTTATTTTGGGAAATAGAATTTGTTTAATTAATCAAAAGCAATGGAATGACGTATTATGGCACACTTTACCCTTCAAACAAACGTTAGGCCTACCTCGGCACAAAGAGGTCACATGCATAATTAGGACGCGTTATTGTTTGATATATATACATTTGTTTGACAACTTGTTTGATTTTATTTGATGAATTATTTGCTACATGACTTACTTGATTTTATGTGATTACAAAACTAATATCATTTGCACTTTATGTTTCCTTTTTTTTTATTCCCAAAAGTTGATTCGTGTTGACACTCGAGATGGCCGACCATCCTTACCTCACAAGGTCAAAGACGTCTTCGTTACCTCAACGCAGTTGGATGGTTCAAGGAAAGGAAATTACTTGTCCGATCCGGCCGCGTCTATTTCAACTGATTCAGAAAACATCGTGGTCTCTAGTGATCCCCTTGGGACTTCCGAACATAGCACTACCATTCAACAGGATGAACATATCGCCCGCCTGACTCAAGAGATCGAGGATTTACGCGGAGAACTAAATCGAGTTAAAAACATGACCAACTTACCCGTTACACTCCAAAGTCCACCTCCTGAACCTATGAACGTCGCACCAAACCCGCATCATTTTCCAGTTCCGGAACATTTTCCTCCCCGAAATAACGCCTCTACCAACAACAACTTTCCTTCACCACCTGTCAACCCACCAAATCAATCACAAGTTCACACTCCTTACATTCCTTTACCCACCAACACTAATCCACCACCTACAACTGCTCCTCTAAACTCACCAAATCGAGCCATTACATACTATAACTATCCACAACAACCCTTCTACCCTTACCACTACACTGAACTCTACCAAGCTCCACTAACTCCTTACCCTATCTACAATACCCAAGCAAATTACTACCAACCCCGAGCACCTCACTATCAAAACCCACGTCCATACCAACCTGTTCAAGCTCCCATTTACCAAAATCGACCACATACCACACATAAAGCCCGTCCAAACCCGAACATCAAAAATACCGAAATTACACTCGATTCGCCGAACCTTTGGCTCAATTATTTGAAAGACCGAAAGCGAGCGGGCGTGGTACAACCTATTGAAGGGAAAATTCCCGATCCTATTCCAAAATGGTTTGATGGTTCCAAACGTTGTGCATATCATTCGGAGTCGTTGGGCACGACACCGAAGATTGCTATGGGCTCAAAAACAAAATTGAAGCCTTGATTAAGGAAGGAGTAATCCGGCTCACCGGAGCTCAACCCCCAATATGAACAACAATCCCTTCGCCCACTCACGAAAACGCAACGTGAACATGATAACTATCGAAGAAGTCAAGAATTTGAAAGAGGCCATTGCGCCAATTGGAAAGATGGAGAGGGGCATGTCTCCAACTTTGTTGCACCAGTGAAGATTGTTGCTACAACTACTCACAACACCGAGACACCGACCATCCGGTGCCGAACCAGGAGAGACTCTGAAGAAGTGGACTTGTACTCCGTCCTTGGTTCGCCGGGAGTCTTGGTAGATTTGAACATGTAGTGAACTTTTGAGATAGCACAATTTTAAAATTGAGGCTTAAATTGTGCCTTTAAACTTTTGTTGTTTTGCCTCATCTTTTGGAAGCTTAAATTGCAAAAACTATGAATGCATTTCTGATTTTCCTTAATCATCTATTATTATTTTCTACTTTATTTATCAAATCGCCGACTCTATGATTGTGACATAAACAAATAGACAACATACACCCGAGAGAATAACAAAGAAATTAGAGGACAAGACAAGATTCCATTTGGAAAAAAGCAAAAGCCAATAGGTGATGACATAAACCTCAAAGCTAGCAATCTAGAAGAAAATCAAAGTACGACATTAGGTTAGACAACCTAGTTTGCAACCTTTCCTTAATACACCGTACGAACTACGCCGACTCCGATTCCCGTGGTGGGATACGTAGGCGCCCCCCACATAGGGTTCGGTTGCATTACAACAAAAGATCCAAAAATCCTTATTACCTAAGAATAACTATACATGGCCCGATTCCCTCGGCGGGATTCGTAGACTATCAATAGACGAGTCAGTCACATTTAGATAAAATCCAACAAACCTTTAGCCATTTACGTAACAGAACTACGCCGACCTGATTCCCTTGGTGGGATACGTAGGCAATCCACATCGGGTTCGGTCCCTTTATTAGAAAATTTCAAACCATTGCCACGTGTCGTACGAACTACGTTCTGACCTGATTCCTTTGGCGGGATACGTAGGCAACCTATATAAGGTTCGGTCACACCACAACATAAGTTTAGTATACCCTTTCCGAGCCAAACTGGGGCATATTTTGAAAGATTAGACAAGAACAGAGTTAGAAATCGACAAGATTAAGGCTACCAGACAGAAATAGTATAGACAAATGACTTATTAATTGTGTCACGATCCGAGGTTGCGTAAATATTTTACAATTATATATATATATTTACATATATATCTTCCCTTACATACATCCATTTGCATATATGTATTTTACAACTTATATACATATAGTTACATTTCCTTATACATATACTTACATACCTACCTTTCAAATGAAATACTTTCTTTCAATTGTTTCACTATTGTTCATCTACCGAGGCTTGAACGGAGATCACAAGATCCAAACAAACAAGACGAATGGAGTGCCAACAACGTCAAGCTTCGAGTCAACACGAATCAACTTCCCCTCCCAAACTAAGAATTTTTCTTTGAGTGCGGGAACCTAAAATCGCGAGATCAACAAATCAAGTCCATCAAACATGGCCGAGAAGCCTCGCCTTAAAAGCCAAACGGCTTTATTTCCAACTTTATCTCTACTTTCATTCTTTATTACAATGACTTCATGACTTTATTAACAATTATACCTGTTTTGTAGGTTACCGAGATTGAAGATGAATTAAATCAGGATTACGTGTATTTGTTTGGTTTATCACGATACCGTCAACATCATCACCAAACGGCTATATTATCACTTTCCCCTCTCTTTTACAGGAATCTACATTCTTATCATTCACTTTACCTACTTTAACCACTTTACCCTGAACTTTGCAGGAATCAACATGAAGTCTCCGAAGACAACCGGAGGGATCATCATCAAGTCTCCGAAGACAACCGGGGGCATCATTCGGCTACACAGCCTCACATGCATAAGCCAGACGGCTACACTATAACTCTACTCTCCACTTTATCATTCACTTTACCTATTTTAACCACTTTACCTTGAATTTTGCAGGAATCAACATGAAGTCTCCGAAGACAACCGAGGGATCATCATCAAGTCTCCGAAGACAACGGGGGCATCATTCGGCTACACACAATGACATAAGCCTCACATGAATCAACATTAAGTCTCCGAAGACAACCGGAGGGATCATCATCAAGTCTCCGAAGACAACCGGGGGCATCATTCGGCTACACAGCCTCACATGCATAAGCCAAACGGCTACGCTATGACCTTACTCTCTACTTTATCATTCACTTTACCAACTTTAACAACTTTACCTTGAACTTTACAAGAATTATCATCAAGGCTCCGAAGACAACCGAGAGATATCATCGAGTCCGGAAGATGGCGGAGGCCTTATTATCATTGAAGTCTTCAAATACAACTGGAGATATTCAGCATAAACATCGTGCATTCATTCAAGTCCCTGAAGACAACCAGAGACGACATTTGGGCCACACTGCCTCATTATAAGCCACACGGCTTCATCCTCATTCTCACACTCATATTTACTATCATGTTACACTCTTTATAATTTTATACTTTCACTTTATTACTAATTTTGACATGAATTTCAGTCTTTGACAGAAAGTACAATCTACAGAGACATAGCACAACGTGGAACTTTATCTTACGCAGTGAACTGGGGCAAACTTGCTAAAGAGGAATATCAAACTCACAAGCAAGGGTCACGGATCTACTCTCGAACTCAACTCCGCCTACGTCCACAAACACGTGCTACGTAGGTTAATTTCTCTTTCATATCCACCGCTAAAACTCTACTCAATTAGTTCCTATCATAGTCTTGTGTCTTTTATATCCCAATCTCACCATAATTCAACACTCGGGGCAAAATCGTACTTAGTAGGTAGTCCTCTTATGGGTGTGTTGCGCGCCACATTTATAATTAGGAGGCTATAAACATACGTTCCTTTCTCGAACATTCTCATCATCTATCAAAACCCGAGTACTCAAATCACAACTCATCCCATATCTTTTCAAAATCATAATTTTCAACATTGGTCTATCTCATAATTTTTCCTTCCGTACCCCATAATCTTTTCCATCCTCCCTCCGCCCATATTTTTCAAATTCTTCCGAATTCATATTTGTTGGTCGGAACAAAATCGGCTTCTACGTCAACTTCTTCGCCCGAAAACTCTTACATCGTCTCCGGTCGAAGAGGGCATCTGTTGACACCCAATTTTGTCCCTCCTTCATTCCAATTTATTTCCTTGGGCTTTTAAATTAATTAAACCTAAATATTTTATTTTCACTATTATTATTAATATCATTACTATTTCACTATCAACATTACTAGCATTATTTATCACAAATTTCAAAATGGTTCGTCGTCATTTATTTTCGGATTTTGTGCTCGTTAAACTAATTATACTTTATCAAGTCTTTATTTTCTACATATCAACTTCACATAATATATATTATACTAGTTACTAAATTAGAAGCCCAAAAGTGATTTAAAATGGAGGAGAAAGGATCCATATTTTCAATCTAAATTAATGGCCCCACCCAATTATTCCGTCAATTCCCATTACCTTATTTTAATACCCTCTTAATAACTAGATCAACTCTCTCTCTCCTCCCATTCTCCCCTCAATCTCTCTCTCTCTCTCTAAAACAAATCTAATCCTCAAATTTTTCAACTCATGGCCATCTCTCTCTCTCCGTTTCACCTTCTCTCTTCTTCACTCTCTCTCTTCCCCCATTTTAATCTCTCCTTTCCCTTTAGCCTCTGTTCAGATTTTGCCTTTCCATTCCCACAAAAATCGTCCCCCTCTTTCACGAACCTTGCCCGTCGTTTCGTGAGAAAGAGATTTTTCTTTCAAACTCAAAACGCACAAAATCACAAAATCGAGGAATGGTCGGTCCATTTTCGAAACACCGAATCGAATCACGTGATTAAAGATTCGTTCTCTCTTTTAGGTTTTGTTTGGAGCCAAAAAATCGTGAGTTCAAAAACAAACCCTAGTTTGATTTACACCTATAAATACATCTTTAAGTCCATAGCTTGGGGAGGGAGGATTTTTTGGGAGAAAGGGGTAGCTTACATTAAACCCTTCACACTTTTCAATATTCTTAACTATTATTTGATTGTTCCAAAACTTTTTTTCGCACAAGAACTTTTCGATTGTTTTAATCCGATTAGGGTTTGAATCGTTTCGGTTGGATTCGAGACCGTCGCGCCCGATTCATTGCATTCGAAGGTAAACAATCCTTCTTTAACTAGTTCCATTTCAGCTTTTGATAAGTTAGTAGATATTTATGTGTTCACACATGTCTGTTGTTTCAAACAGTTTAGGTCGTTCACGTATATTATGTTATTAGCCAATCGAATGCTAATTAGTGGTTTGATAGGATTCGTATGCATCGGTGTCGTTTAAATAGCTGTGTTAATTCATTTGGTTAGAGCGTGATTAATGTCAACTTGGTTCGATTACCACTCTCATAGATAGTCGTGATAAGTTGTTTAGTGGCAATGCGATTAATGCCAATTTTGCTGGTTATGAATTCATCGATGTTTGATATTTTCGTTTTAGATAGAGTTCGGAATGTAGTTAAGGTCTAATCGTTTAATCTCAATCCTTGAATAGGAGTTAGTTATAGCTTCATTTCGATTTTATGTCGTTGTGCTTTTGTTGAGCTTGTTTCTCTTTTCATCGAGCTTGTGGAATATGAGCCCATTAGACGTTGTCGTTACCTGTTTTTTTTTTGTTTGTCCAAAAATGAGTTAGTTTAGAGGTACTAACGCAAAGTATGGATTAGGTTCTTTGAATCATATCTTTGAATCTTTTCCAACACATTTTTAAAATGGGATGTCTTAGATCGTTGTTCTTAGTCAATAAAGTTATTAGTTTGTCGATTGATAAATTTATTGAAGCGCAAGAGTGCTTTCTTGCGTAAGGTTAAGTTTGTTTTGTTGCGTTGAGATTTAGGTTAGTTGCAAATCAATAAAGAATTACTCGATGCTTTCAGTTTTATTTGTTTTGTTATGTCCCTCTGCTGGTTCTGTTTTAGCTCGTTCTAAGTCGAAAACTAGCTGGTTGATTTCATGGATAGTTTAACTCACTAGCTGGTCCTTGTCACTATTTTGGGTAGCTGTTAAAAATTCCCTTTACCTTCTCCCCTTAGGATTAGACTTGAAAAGTTAAGAACTGGTCCTATACATGTCTACTTGCATTAGGCCAATCCTATTTGAAGTCTGCTGATTCTGTTTGTCTCACTTGTGTCATGCCTCTCTTGAACTTATAACCATGGCTGCAATGCCATTATGGATACTAAATCCTTGATAAGTCTGTTGATGCGCCTTCCCATATTTGAAAATGTTCCCTTTGTGTCGTTATTGTATGAAACCAAACTCCACTTAACTTCGCGTGGTTGTTTTGAGTTAGTCGTCAGCCTAATTTACCTTTGACCACCCCTGAGATGCCATGATATGGCTATCATCCTACAGCACCAATTTGATTTTCTTCAACTTGTTTGTTTCTGTGATTATGGTTGATATTCATGAACAGAATAAATCTAGTAGCATGCCTCTTTCATTTTAGTGTGCATATGTTGGCCTAAGTCTAGTTATATTTGGCTTGATTGATTGTAGACTATCATTTGAATATGATGCTTCTCTTTGAATTAAGTCTGTCATTGAGTTTTAAGGTGCATCTTTATCCATCATGTTTATTCTCTGATCACATGTATCTACTACCTATACTTTCTTTTACTATTCAATGTTACCTGCTCTTGCTATGACTTTAAGTCCACTCATGAGATGGTCATTGATTGCTTAAAACGTATGTCCTTAGTAAATGCAGGTTTTCGAAACTCGATTTGTTTAATATTCTTAATGTTGACACTCCTAGAGAGTTGATCGATGAAATGTAATTTTTCCATGGCCTACGATCTTCTGTCAAAATGTATGTAAAATTAGCCATATTTAATGATTGTCTCACTGTCACTGTTTCTTGTCTTTGAGCTCCCCCTTCCCCGTCTCTATTTCATTTCTAAACATACATTGCATACGCGCAACCTACGGATCCACTTTGAGTTTACATTTGTATGTTTAACTTTATTCCTTGATTATGTACTAATCCTTTTTCTTTTATTTTGTGCATGACCATCTCGCACACGAGTCCGAGGGACTCGTCATCCGCATTCGGTGTTGGGCCAAGGGCCCAACGAAAACATTATGCCACCTTCCGTCCCCTTAGCTCTGTGCCATTAAAGAATAAATGGAAAACAATTTTGGGTGAGGCCCATAGCAAACAGCCATTATTTGGTATAATCGAAAATATTAGCCAAGGCCCAATTGCGGCCTGGTCACAGCAGTTCCTAAATGGGCTGAGCCCATTAATTATATTTTTTCTCCCCTCTCTTATTTGCTTTGTGTGTTTAACTTGTATTATGCCACTAACATTTTATTTATTTTGGTTTTCTTAGTTAGAATGAACCTTGGTAGAATTAGTGGATTAGTATAAGGGGCAGTTAGTTTAGAAGAGGAACAAATAATTAATTCCATAAGTTATATTTTCTTCCTTTTACATATTAGAGTTACTTATAATGCCTTAATATTTATTTTCAAAATAATTGATCTTTAAATAGTATATTTTGAATTAAAGGAGTTATGTCCTATTTATTACTATCTTAGAAATTTCGAAACATCACTAATACGCAAACATCAAAATCAAATGTATTTTATAAATAACTCTCTAAGTTTTGAACCAATCATGCATATTTTTAAAACCAAATATAGTTAACAAAAATAGAAGGAAAAAAACTTGCCTCGTCTTATATCCTAATTGGGAATATGCCTATAAATTTTACATCACTTTATTCACAAATATAATTTTATCCCAAATTTAAATTTGTTAAGCCTTCTATTTTAATATTTCTAAACTTAGATGCAAATCATTATATTTTTTATTCATAATTTTAGTTTGAATAATTATTATTATAAACCATTAGCAATATTTATAAGTATTATTTAAACAACATCATTATTTTTTAAAAAACCTTAACAACCTATTATGAAGTCATCTTTTAAAATAGCCGTTAAAGTTCTTCTTTTATACAAACTATTATATTTTCTACAAGTCTTATTTTAAATAATATTATTATATTTATAACTTTAACAACACTTATAAAGTTATTTTCTTTCTACAACGCTAAACACTTAGCCTAATTAATTGTAAGTCCGGTCGGTTAACCATTATTAATGGAACTTAGAGGATGCCTAATACCTTTCCTCTAGGTTAGTTGAACCCTTACCTAGATCTTTTTGGTTTCGTAGACTCTAAAACTATAATCAACTCTAGATTAACACTTTAATGAACTTTGGGTGTCCTAATTCACCATAAATAATTAGGTGGCGACTCCTTAACTTTAATTAACCCCGGAATTACCCGGATGTTGTAAACTATTTTGACCCTGGTTAAAATAGGGTATGACATCTAGTATTGTAAAACCGCTGTTAATGAAAAATGGCATGGATGAGCCATTTTGGTAACAACGATGACATAAATGAGCCAAACTATTGATGAGTGACATAAATGAGCCATTTCTGATAGTTCGATGGCATATTTGAGCATTTTCCGTTAAAAGTATGATAAAGTAAATGAAAGTGTTTCTTATAAAGAAGAACACTGAGCCATACCAATATTAAAAATATTCCGACATTATTGATCAAAGTAAAATTTCCCAAACAAGAACCAAATTTGAAACAAAATCTATAATATAAGTTAAATTTACCATAAAAATTGAGGTTAAAAGTTATGAAGCGTTTCGAAAGTGCAAGTTAGCAAAGTCTGGTTAATCACCATCTCCATCAACGGCTGTCCATGACCAAACGTGTGCGAAATAATCGTATGTATATCGAATAATTAACTTTTACCTACACGAAGTACCTAAATGTCCTCGAAAAGCTGTTTACTGAGAGAACAAAAAGAGGAAAAATAATGTCTCAAATAGAAGATTAATCAAGTACCCAATGAAAGCGAGTTTCAATCTTTAGGATCCTCAACATCAATTTTTTATGACGGTGATGTCCGAACCAACTTAAGAATCCGAACTCGGACACCTTAAAATAACCTTAGGAAAAATTAGAACACAAACATAACGATGATAATTCAAAGTTACCTAGATCGGAGTCCCTCTACCCCAACTTGGTGTTGGAGCCTTGAGACGGCTTTGACTCTTTGCCCAGACGTCGTCGTAGAATTGTATAAATTATTGTAATTAGCAAATAAAGGAGAGTACTTTGGGACTGAACAACTATGAAGAATATTTGAGTATATTGAAGGACTGAAATTGAATACCTGAATTTATTTGTAATATTCTTTAATCTTTCGGATTAGAGTCGGGCCTTGCCGGATTTCATATTCATGGCACAAGGAGTACTTAAACCCATAAAATCAAGAACCTCCGAGTTATAACTATCAATTTTCATCTAGCACAAAATTGAAAAAGCTTAATAAAACACGTTCTACTTTAATGTAACCAACAAAGAAATTAGTCAAAAATAATATTTTATAAACTATTATAATTAAATAAAAGAGAGTACTATGTGATTGAAAAATAATAAGATTATCTGAGCATATCGAAAGAATAAACTAATTAAAAAGATCAATGATCATAGGATGAAATTGAATACCTGAATTTATTTGTAATCTTCTTTAATCTTTCGGATTAGAGTCCGACCTTGCCGGATTTCACATTCATGGCACAAGGAGTACCTACAATCGAGAACCTCCGAGTAATAATTATCAATTTCCTTCAAGCACAAAATTTGAAAAACTTAATAAAACGCATTCAGTAAATGTAACCAACAAAAAAATTAGTCAAAAATAACTATTCAGTTATGTAATTCAAAATCAACAGGTTTAACTTTTTCATCAATCGTATTACAGTTACATGCATTATTATGTGATTAAAGATACTAACAGAAAAACGAAAAAAAGCGAAAAAGAAAGATCACAACAAACATTAGAAAAAGGCTTGAATCACAATTAGAATAGGTAGAAAAGAAACGGCATGTTAGATTCAAAAGTTATAGGATCTGCAAGTGAAAAATAATGCTTAGATCAGTAAAAGATATTATTTAAGTAGAAATTTAATGGTTATCAAATTACAAAGTTTCCTGTCTAACGTGTTCTATCATAAGTATATTTTAGTGCATATAAAACCCTAACTGAATATGAAGTTCTAATAAAATTAGGATCGGAAGCTATTAAATTTTACCTTATATAGGATTTTCCTTATTTAAATTGTGTAATAGAATTAAAAGTCATTCTTCAAATAAGGTGTTATAGCCCGTATATTGTACGTTTGGAAATTCCAAAGTCGTCGTGGCAAGTTAAGGACAAGATCATTTTTAAGAGTTATTTTAATGCACAAGTTGGTTATGAATATCAATTATGAATATTAGTATTATGGAAAATTGTGAAAGGCTAAGGGCAAGAAGAGAAATTTGCAAAATGGGCCGTGGAAATAATGCGGAAGGTTAGGGACAAAATGGTAATATTGAGGAATGTCGAGGGGTAAAACGGGAATTTCACATGAGTTTCATGAAAGTTCCAAGAGGGGCGTATTGGTCATGTGACAAAAAAAATAAGAAAGAAGAAAAAGAAGATGACAAAATAAGTCATCTTTTATTTAGAAGAATTCAAGAAAAAGAAAGAAAAATCTAGAAAAATTGAGAGAAGGGCATGTGCCCCTCACATGCTTGGAGGCTTATATATATATAGATTCATCTTCTAATTCAAGACAAGAGCAAGAACAAAAAAAAAAAGATGAAGAGGGTGGAGAGAGAAGGGGTTTCGGCCAACCCCATAGAAATTTGGCCATGGGAAATTTTGTTCCAAAAATTTGTTTCTTCATGTCTTTCCACTAATTCAAGGATGCTCTTTAACATGGTATAGTTGTTGAAGCAAGAATCTCCCTCTTTGTTGCAAGTTGACAACTTTAGTTAAGTGAGGAATTTGAAGGAGAAGGTAAGAGTTCATTCCCCTTTTTGTGTTATGAAGGCTTTGTTTATGTCGTGGAATGTAGAAATGGATAGAATTCATGAGAATATGGAAGTTTGCATGGTGGGTGTGTATGTGTGCATGTGGCCGTGTGTGTGTATTAGTGTGTAAGTGAGATGAGTTGAATTTTATGTTGTATTCTAGTTGTGGTTATGGTGGAATTCATATTGGAAATGAAAGTTGAATGAATTTGGTTGAAGTTGGAAATATAGGTGTTGGCCGTGTGGTGTATGGAATTGGAATGGAAATGGATTAATTTTTGTTTAGTATGTTAGTTGTGTGTTGTGATCCTTGCAATGTAAATGAAGGTAAAATGATGTAAGTTTGCATTGAAATGGAATGTAGAAGCTTATGTCGTTTTAGTATGATTTTATGACATTATGGAAATTAAGTGCTAAGGTGAAAATTATGATGATTGTGAATGAACTTGGAAGACGGAAACGTGTTATGAATAAGTATGCTAAAGATTAGAAGCTTTGGATAAATTATGGCTATGATGGGAAGTTTGTATATTTTGTATATCTTGTGAATATTTTATGGAAATGATATGAAATGATTTAGAATTGTATTGGAATGATCTTGATTAGTAAATGAATATGAGAATGTTGGTATTGAGTGGGAAATATGAAGTTAGAATGGAAGCTATTGCACTATGTTGGAAAGAAGACTAGTTATGCTATATTGTGTTTCATAATGATTGTTTGTGTTGTTCGTTGTTGTTGTTGATATATTGGGCCGAGCTAAGTCTCGGGGATGCTATATGTATAGGGGAAATGCTGCCGAAATTTCGGTAGAAAAACATGAATTTAAGTTGAACTCTTGGAAGCTACAACTCACAATTGGTAAACATGACCATTTGTAGATTTTGGAGAAAACGGGATTCGAATTTGGAGAAGCTTAAGAAGCGGAAAAGGTATGTAAGGCTTACCCTTTCTTTCTCTTGGCATGTCCTAGATATACTAGGCTTGAATTTGGACCTCGGGGACAACTCTACTCTTCGGAATCCACGTCCGAAATTGCCCCTTTTTCTTTCAGTGGAATTGAATCAAATATGTTGCTAATGGTTGGAAAAGTTGTCTAAACACCTAGAACTTGAACAAATGGGACCCGACTACCTTAAAACTATCATGAATGATATTATGAAGTGTAAAATACGTAAATGGTGTCCGCCACCCCATTTGACCCGAGGTGGGCCCACAATCCTCGAGACCTAATTGTCTTGTTCTATTTGCCTTATTTCTGTGAGTTAATTAAGGAAACTTTTTTGACTATTGTTTCGAACTTGATATAAGTATCTGGTAACTCAGATATGAGCATTCCGGTTCGACCATTCTGATATAAATGCTTCGGTACGGACGATCTGATTTGAATATTTTGGTATAAGCATTCCGATGTAAATACTCTGATTAAGTATTCTGATATAAGTATTCCAAATAAATATTCGATGTATATGTTCTGACATCGGTATTCTGATCTAAGTATTTTGGTATAAGCATTCTGATACGATAACTCCGATATGAGTACTCCGGTGCGAGCGTATGATATAAGTATTCTGCTATGTGTATTTGGATACGAGTCGTCTGATCCGAGTATTCCAATATGAGTATGCTCTATAAGCCTTAATTTTCTTCGTGTACGATCTCGGATCGCTTAAAAAGTCCGAAGAGGTTTACGTATTTCAAACGCTCATATCTTCCCGATACTAACTCGGACGAACCCGAAACTCGTTTTCGAGCCTCGAATATCGGTAAGTGTACGTGTTCATCGAGTCCGGATTTATGTGCATATGGTTTCTCACGACTCGCTCATGCATGGCTCAATGTATCTTTCACCGAGTCCGGGCCGGGCATGTTATGTTCTCGTGCGTACTCTACGGTATGATTCTAATTCACTGAGTCCCGGGCCAGGACATGATCTCGTGCACACTTCTCTGCATTATTCACCGAGTCCCTCGTACTTGCGGGCCGGGACACGTTGTCTGTATGTATTTATGATTTGATGGTACGGGGATGGCGGCCAGGATGGCACATGATGATTATTCACCAAGACCTGCGTAGAGGGCGGGACACGTTATGTATATTTGGTACATGATTCTGACATGCATGATTCCATATTACCGAGTCCCTTAACAAAGGGCCGGGACACGTTATTTGCATATATGACATATGATTCTGTTATACATGATCCTATTCACCGAGTCCCTCATAGGAGGGCCGGGACACGTTACACGCATATAAGATATGTTACTTTGGCATATGGTGATTCTGTTCGCCGCGTCCCTTCGTAAAGGGGCCGGTTACGCATGTCCGTGTAAATTCTATATGACTACGATATTCATAATCTAATCGTCCGGAAAGTAAACGTACGGAGATTTCCGTGCGCTCGGTATTCGTCCGCTATATGACCTCATTGGCATATTACACGTTTACCGTCCGGTATAAGAAGTCATACGCGAGCATTACGTACGTTCGGTATTCCGTCCGATACATAATCTTATCGAATAATACGTACGTTCGTACTCCGTCGACATGTGACATCTCGGTGCATTACGTATTTTTACGCACCTCTTCGGACATGCGATACGTGCTTGTAAAATAAGCATTTTAGTACTACGGTGACTTATTTACCTTCGTACTCCTTCGGTATATGGGACGGTATGTCCGGGTTTGTGTACGAGAAATAGGCGTACGGCATTTTGACTAATGTACTTATCTTTTAGTCCCGATTGTTTCGATTATGGTTTGTTTCTCTACGTATTGCATGCCTTACATGCTCGGTACATTTTCCGTACCGACCCCCCTGTCTTCGGCTGCGTTTCATGCCGCGCGGTACTCCCGGATGATTTGAAGTTATTATAGAAGGTGTTCCCGGAGATGGCAAGCTCCGTTCTCTCGGAGGAGGTCGCAGAGTCGAGTTTGTTTGTTATGATTTCCGGATGTATGTTAGAGACTTTGCGGACGGCGTCGTGGGTGTTGATTGTCGGTACGTAAGCGGCTTCGTCGGCCGATATGTCGGTCCGTGTTATGCATTGAATTTTGTATGATTATAAATTTGTTCGATTTGAAAGCTACGAAAAAAGAATATTTACGAAAAATTTTGCTATGTATTTTATCCTATTTGTTTTAAAAGTTTGGGTGATTTTGTATGCGGTAAGAGTCGAGGGTTCGCTCGGCCCTAGGTAAGGGTCGGGTGCCCATCACACCTAATAAGGTTAGGGTGTGACAAAGTGGTATCGAGAGCGAGGTACGTCCGTGGGGTTGTACGCAAAGTCGTGTCGGTAGAGTCTGTTTATGGTGTGAAGCGCGCCACGTTTATAAACGGAGGCTACGGGGCATCTAGGGATTGTTGACCTTCTTTTGTCTTAGATCGTGCGATAGAGCGAAGTCAGGAGAATGAAATAAGAAATTCCTTACGTAAGCCTTACATACGGCGGAAAATGGCAAGTGGCGACATGGAAAGGCCATAAGGGTAAATCGAATATATTTGTTTCGTTACCGGAAACAGAAAGTTCTGGACGGCAGGGATGTGATATATAGCCGTATGCTCTATAAGGTATTGTCGGTATTTGCTGTGTACAGATTTCGAATAATAAGAATTTGTGAAGGTGATATGGAGGACCGAAAAGGGTAAAACGGTAATTGCAAAAGAAAGGATGTGTTACGAATATGCCTCGGAATCTGTAAAACTTTGACGGCTCCGTTGTTATGTAATAAAGGTCATATGAAAAAGCGTACGCAATTATAGCAGCATTAAGGCACTGAATCCCACTAAAGTTTCGAGGTTAAGCGTGCTAAGGTGGGAGGATGGGTGACCCCCTGGGAAGAATGCAAGAAATCCCAAAGATTTAGACGTAAGAGACAAATGAAAAAGCTGGAATAGCCTAAGTGAAATTAGAATATACGAGATGGTTGGAGACCATAAAGGCCACGTAGCACGCGACGGGCCGGATTAGAAAAGAGACAGAAAGTACGTCACGGCTCTGGAATTTGGATAGGCTTGAATAGTGTCTGGAGCATTTTGTGGGTTAGTTGATACTAATTATATGTGTATATGTATATGAACATGTATGATATCCCATATGTGAAGGCATCGACAGAAAGTGAAGGGAAAACTTATGGTAAGAAATTTTGCTATGTTGTGCACAGAGTCGAAAGGAAGAACTGTTGGTTTATGAAGGAACCCTCTCGAAGTGCTACAAGACCCATGAGGTCAATTGAACATTCGAGGACGAATGTTCTAAAGGGGGGGAGGATGTTATAGCCGTATATTGTACGTTTGGAAATTCCAAAGTCGTCGTGGCAAGTTAAGGACAAGATCATTTTTAAGAGTTATTTTAATGAACAAGTTGGTTATGAATATCAATTATGAATATTAGTATTATGGAAATATTGTGAAAGGTTAAGGGCAAGAAGAGAAATTCGCAAAATGGGTCGTGGAAATAATGCGGAAGGTTAGGGACAAAATGGTAATATTGAGGAATGTCGAGGGTAAAATGGGAATTTCACATGAGTTTCATGAAAGTTCCAAGAGGGGCGTATTGGTCATGTGACAAAAAAATAAGAAAGAAGAAAAAGAAGATGACAAAATAAGTCATCT
The DNA here is from genome assembly GCF_029784015.1 of Lycium ferocissimum. Classification (NCBI taxonomy): domain Eukaryota; kingdom Viridiplantae; phylum Streptophyta; class Magnoliopsida; order Solanales; family Solanaceae; genus Lycium; species Lycium ferocissimum. The sequence continues at coordinate 29,611 of NW_026727285.1, forward strand.
TTTATTTAGAAAAATTCAAGAAAAAGAAATAAAAATCTAGAGAAATTGAGAGAAGGGCATGTGCCCCTCACATGCTTGGAGGCTTATATATATATAGATTCATCTTCTAATTCAAGACAAGAGCAAAAAAAAAAAAAAAAGAGATGAAGAGGGTGGAGAGATAAGGGGTTCGGCCAACCCCATAAAAATTTGGCCATGGGAAATTTTGTTCCAAAAATTTGTTTCTTCATGTCTTTCCACTAATTCAAGGATGCTCTTTAACATGGTATAGTTGTTGAAGCAAGAATCTCCCTCTTTGTTGCAAGTTGACAACTTTAGTTAAGTGAGGAAGTTGAAGGAGAAGGTAAGAGTTCATTCCCCTTTTTGTGTTATGAAGGCTTTGTTTATGTCGTGGAATGTAGAAATGGATAGAATTCATGAGCATATGGAAGTTTGCATGGTGGGTGTGTATGTGTGCATGTGGACGTGTGTGTGTATTAGTGTGTAAGTGAGATGAGTTGAATTTTATGTTGTATTCTAGTTGTGGTTATGGTGGAATTCATATTGGAAATGAAAGTTGAATGAATTTGGTTGAAGTTGGAAATATAGGTGTTGGCCGTGTGGTGTATGGAATTGGAATGGAAATGGATTAATTTTGTTTAGTATGTTAGTTGTGTGTTGTGATCCTTGCAATGTAAATGAAGGTAAAATGATGTAAGTTTGCATTGAAATGGAATGTAGAAGCTTATGTCGTTTTAGTATGATTTTATGACATTATGGAAATTAAGTGCTAAGGTGCAAATTATGATGATTGTGAATGAACTTGGAAGACGGAAACGTGTTATGAATAAGTATGCTAAAGATTAGAAGCTTTGGATAAATTATGGCTATGATGGGAAGTTTGTATATTTTGTATATCTTGTGAATATTTTATGGAAATGATATGAAATGATTTAGAATTGTATTGGAATGATCTTGATTAGTAAATGAATATGAGAATGTTGGTATTGAGTGGGAAATATGAAGTTAGAATGGAAGCTATTGCACTATGTTGGAAAGAAGACTAGTTATGCTATATTGTGTTTCATAATGATTGTTTGTGTTGTTGGGTTGTTGTTGTTGATATATTGGGCCGAGCTAAGTCTCGGGGATGCTATATGTATAGGGGAAATGCTGCCGAAATTTCGGTAGAAAAACATGAATTTAAGTTGAACTCTTGGAAGCTACAACTCACAATTGGTAAACATGACCATTTGTAGATTTTGGAGAAAACGGGATTCGAATTTGGAGAAGCTTAAGAAGCGGAAAAGGTATGTAAGGCTTACCCTTTCTTTCTCTTGGCATGTCCTAGATATACTAGGCTTGAATTTGGACCTCGGGGACAACTCTACTCTTCGGAATCCGTCGAAATTGCCCTTTTCTTTCGGTGGAATTGAATCAAATATGTTGCTAATGGTTGGAAAAGTTGTCTAAACACCTAGAACTTGAACAAATGGGACCCGACTACCTTAAAACTATCATGAATGATATTATGAAGTGTAAAATACGTAAATGGTGTCGCCACCCCATTTGACCCGAGGTGGGCCCTGATCCTCGAGACCTAATTGTATTGTTCTATTTGCCTTATTTACGTGAGTTAATTAAGGAAACTTTTGACTATTGTTCGAATTTGATATAAGTATCAGTAACTCGGATATGAGCATTCGGTTCGACCGTTACGATATAAATGCTTCGGTACGGACGATCGATTTGAATATTTTGGTATAAGCATTAGATGTAAATACTACGCTTTAAGTATTCGATATAAGTATTCCAAATAAATATTCGATGTATATGTTCGACATCGGTATTACGATCTAAGTATTTTGGTATAAGCATTACGTACGATAACTCCGATATGAGTACTCGGTGCGAGCGTATGATATAAGTATTATGTGTATTTGGATACGAGTCGTCGATCCAAGAGTATTCCAATATGAGTATGCTCTATAAGCCTTAATTTTCTTCGTGTACGATCTCGGATCGCTTAAAAAGTCCGAAGAGGTTTACGTATTTCAAACGCTCATATCTTCCCGATACTAACTCGGACGAACCCGAAACTCGTTCGTTTCGAGCCTCTGAATATCGGTAAGTGTACGTGTTCATCGAGTCCGGATTTATGTGCATATGGTTTCTCACGACTCGCTCGTGCATGGCTCAATGTATCTTTCCGAGTCCGGGCCGGGGCATGTTATGTTCTCGTGCGTACTGCGGTATGATTCTAATTCCGAGTCCCGGGCGGACATGATCTCGTGCACACTTCTGCATTATTCACCGAGTCCCTCGTACTTGCGGGCGGGACACGTTGTCGTATGTATTTATGATTTGATGGTACGGGGATGGCGGCCGGGATGGCACATGATGATTATTCACCGAGACCCGCAAAAGAGAGAGGCGGGACACGTTATGTATATTTGGTACATGATTCGACATGCATGATTCCATATTACCGAGTCCCTTAACAAAGGGCCGGGACACGTTATTTGCATATATGACATATGATAACATTTATACATGATCCTAATCGAGACAGAGGGCGGGACATTTTTTTACACGATATAAGATATGTTACTTTGGCATATGGTGATTCCGTTCGCCGCGTCCCTTCGTAAAAGGCCGGGTTCGTATCCGTGTAAATTCTATATGACTGCGATATTCATAATCTAATACGTGGTCCGATAGTATCTGCGGAATTACGTGCGCTCGGTATTCCGTCCATTATACGACCTCGTACGAATATTACGTACGTTAGTATTACCGGGTATAAGAAGTCATCCGCATTCGTGCGTTCGCTCTGTCGTCCGTACATAATCTTATCCGAATAATACGTACGTTACGCTCTCCGTCGGCATGTGACATCTCCCGTGCATTCGTATTTTTACGCACCTCTTCGGACATGCGATACGTAAGCGCCAAAATAAGCATTTTAGTACTACGGGCCGACTTATTTACCTTGTACTCCTTTCGGTATATGGGACGGGTATGTCGGTTTGTGTTTGAGAAATAGGCGTACGGCATTTTGACTAATGTACTTATCTTTTAGTCTGATTGTTTCGGATTATGGTTCGTCTTACGTATTGCATGCCTTACATGCTCGCACATTTTCCCACGACCCCTGTCTTCGGGTCGCGTTTCATGCCACGCGGTACTCCCGGATGAGCCGGGGTTATTATAGAAGGTGTTCCGGCGGAGATGGCAAGCTCCATTCTCTCGGAGGCGCAAGTCGAGTTTGTTTGTTATGATTTCCGGATGTATGTTAGAGACTTTGCGAACGGCGTCGTGGGTGTTGATTGTCGGTCTGTAAGCGGCTTCGTCAGCCGATATGTCGGTCCGTGTTATGCATTGAATTTTGTATGATTATAAATTTGGTCGATTTGAAGGCTACGAAAAAGAATATTTCTGAAAAATTTTGCTATGTATTTTATCCTATTTGTTTTAAAAGTGGGTGATTTTGTATGCGGTAAGAGTCGAGGTTCGCTCGGCCTAGGTAAGGGTCGGGTGCCCATCACACCTAATAAGGTTAGGGTGTGACATAAGGAAAGACTTAATAAGAAAATTTGATTTGATTTCAAAGTTCTAAATATTATAAAAGTAATTAGTAAATGACTATTTTGTCTATTGTAGAGTCTTTTAATGAAGGACAAAAAGTTCAATCAAGATTTCGAAGGCCCTTCATACTTTTAATATAGTGTACACTAGTTGCACGTGCATTACGTTGTGTATCTCACGCTAATTGAAACGTGCATGGCGGGTGCATTTATATAGTTGTGGCACTTAGTTTTTTCGATGTAAAAGAAAATTTCATTAAAATTACATTAAGTAATAGATTTGAACTTTTTTTTTTTTTAAAACCACTACTAGGTGACACCTAGCAGCTCCTTTTTATTTTTTTAATAATTAAACAAAGTCTTTACAAAAAATGAAAAACGAAAGAAAATAAAGACAGATATGTAAATTGTGTCTGCACAAGAAAACCCTAATTTGGGAAGTGTCCGATGTTCTGATAGATATTGTCAAGAGAGAAAAATCGTGCTTCTTGATCTTTCATCTCTGCTTTTCAAGTGATGAGTCAATGTTGGTGTTTGCTTTTCTCTCCACCACCTTCCGTAGATCTGCTCATGTGGAGTAGGAACTCTTCGATTGATGAGTTGATGTTGTTAGTCTCCTTTCTCTCTGTCACCTTCCATTGTTCTGCTCAAGTGGAATCGGAGTTTGGTTCTAGTGTTCCACTTCAGGTATCTATCTTCTTCTAGATCTGGATTTGTTGATCCGTCCATGCCAATGTTCTCCTTGCTAAGTATTTCTCTTCCCGGTGCTTCGAAACTGCTTGTATGTGTTGTTGATGCTATTTCTCTTGTTGATTCCTTTGATCTGTGCTTTTCCATTTTTGCTGCTTGTATTTGTGTTGTATGATGCCTGTAGATGCTGTTGTGGTATTGATTTGGGTCTCGTATCAGAGTATTTTCGCATTGGGTAGCTAAATATCGATGATTTAATAGGTTGAGCATCAAATGATGCTAATATCTACCTCGCCTTGACAGGTACTTACTGATTTAGGTTCACCCTGGGTATTGCTCCAGCGCTTTAGTTGTCTTTGTGCACGATCATTTTGAGATGACTTCTCAATGGATGTTACCTCAAATCATATAGGACTTTGTAGAAGCGAAATATCAGGTTTATCCTCCACATTGAGCTTCTCCGAGGTAGTAGATCGCCCTTCTTCCGGTTGCTGCTTCTTTTCAGATCATGGTTCAACTATTGCAAGTTCAATCTCGTGAGATCCTTCCATCTTTGACAGTTCCGTCAGCTGCTGTACTTCTCGCCCGTTTGTCCAAATTCCCTATTGGCTGAGTTCTTGTTCTTTTTCTTCGAATGGACAG
>NW_026727286.1:0-34441 GCF_029784015.1 Lycium ferocissimum
ATGAAAAAATAATGGGTTGATCGCTCCAACGACACCTCCCCGCTTAGGGACCTCAATATAGTGGGTTTACACAAGGAATTAATTTTGGAAGAGCTTAAACGGGGTTGAATTTCTCTATGGCTGGCCGAGAGTTTGAGGGGGGGAGTTCTTCAACTCCTTGATATTTTTCTAAGTGTGGTGAGAGAGAATGAAGACTAGTAAGTCATCTTTTACCACTTAAATGAATTGCACAATTGTCCCTTTGCCCACATTAATGTGTTGTTCCAATTAGAAGTTGACACAAAATTGTGTAAGGGTCCTCTCCCACTTACACTACCAACTAGGAGAAATGGATGACTTTTTCAACAATTTTTATCACTTTGGTCCCAAATTCTCCTAATTATTCCATACCAACAAAATTCATGAACAACTTATGTCTTAAAAAAAATCAAAGGTCAGAAATCCCGACTTTGTATCCCGAAATAGTTTTGTCCTTAACTTATCATAATTAATCCGGATTGTCCCAATGTTCAAAAATACGGGTTCTAACAGGTTAAGCTTGGAAAGTTCTAATACAATGATAGTTGGAAAAGAAAGAAAGTGGGTAGGTGGAAGACAAGAGAATCAAAATGTCGGAATAAGAGTGCCGTCTAATTGAACCGAAAATGCGGACATAAGACAAAGTATAATTGGGTAATAGTATAAGCACACCCCAAGGGGAAGCGAGTGCGAGAGATGCAAGTGTAAGATGAAGACAAATGACACTACAATATCTTGGATACGGATGCTTGGACTACGAGGTAAGATTCTTTGCCGAGGCAAGTTAGTAAGATCCAAAAGCCGGAAAAGAGGGTTGAAGCTAAGATGGTACTTGAGATAGTGCTGGGGATTAATTGTAGAGATCTTGAATGATATGATATTGGAAAGTGGACGCTTAAAAAGGGGATTGTAAGATGATTTAGACAAGATGGTCAAAACTAGCTGATCGCTAAGAGAGTGAATTTATGCGTCAGATTCTTTCAGATTTATATCAAATGACGATAAGTAAAGTAGGGAACGACTATTAGCAGCCCAGAGATGACAGAAAGCATATGACGACAATCGACGTCGACACTTAGAATTCCGGATTGGCGAGTGGGTATGCTTGAAGATGCCACCCATGAAAGATGTAATGAGATCAGAGCAAGAAGAAGAAGTTTAACCTGAGATGTATTGGACCTTATTATATTATTCGTAAGGTAAAAGGAGATGAAAAAGAAATATGATTGGAAGATGAGAGCACATGCTAGGGTAATAAAGGAAACCCCTCTGAGATCCTTATAAGGCCCTATGAGACTAGTTGAACATTCGAGGACGAATGTTCTAAAGGGGGGAAGGATGTTATATCCCGTATTTTGTACGTTGGAATATTTTTAAGTTGGTTGCGACGGAGTTATGGACAAGGCTATTTTTTCCGACCTTGCCTTAAGGCATAAGTTGCTTATGAATTTATTGGCATGGAATATTAAGGAAAATTTGGGGTTAAAAGTTAATTTAGGAAAGTTGGCATTTCATGAAATAATGGCCAAGTTGGCTGTGTGGTGTGAGTGGGGCACCACCCATGGCTTGGCTAATTTTAATTCATCCAAGCCATGTATGGGCCATGGGACACATGGATGACTTATATATCAGCATATTGGATGACTTATTAATCGCATTCTTCATACTTTCAAACTTTAGAAAATCAAGAAACTTGGAGAAAAATAAAGAGAGGCCATTCGGCCATGGAACCGAGAATTTGAGCACTCAAATCTTGATTCAAAAAAAATATTTTCTTGGCAGTTCCAACCAATTGGAAGGTCCTTATTAACGTGCTTAAAAATTGACAATCATGTTGTTGCTTCATAATTTAAACTCACGTTGACAGTATTATATTTCGTATTTTTGTACGTCGGATTATTCGCAAGCTGAGGTGGGGCCCAAACATTGAGATTTTTTTTGGGACATGCGACAATTTATGTTATATCCCGTATTTCGTACGTCGGGATAATCCGAGTCAACCTTGATAAGTTAAGGACAAGACCATTCCGGGATACGAAGCCGATAACCACAATTGTGTTTTAAGGTACAAGTGTGCATTGATATGGTGGTATGGAATATTAAGGAAATTTGGGGGTTGAATGTTATTTTTGCAAAGTAATTAGTTCATGAAAAACAAAAAAAGAAAAGAAAAGAGGGGCATGTGACCGACCACATGGATGTGGGCCAAGGCTACATAGAAGTTTAATATATGTAGGCAAAGATGACTAAGTCATCATATATTCATCTTCTTCATACTTAGAGAAAAATCAAGAAGCTTTGAGAAAGAAAAGAAAAGGCCATATCCGGCCATAGTGCAAGAATTCAAGACCAAAAAATTTGCCATCAAAAAATTATTTTCTTCTAGCAATTCAACCAATTGGAAGGTCCTCTTCGACGTGGAGTAGTTGTTGAAACAAGCAAAGCACTCATTCTTGCAAAAACAAGTCCTAGCCATGTAGAAGAGTGGAGTGAAGAAGGTAAGATTTAATCTTCTCTTTAATATGTTATGCATGGTTTGTGTATGTTGTGAAGTGTGCAAATGAATGAAATTCATGAAATATGGCATGTTGAAGTGAGGCCGTGTGTGTAGGTGTTTGGCCGTGTGTGTGGTGTTGTGTTGAAGTGAAAAATTAATTCTATTTAGCATGTTTAGTGTGGTAGTGTATTGAAATGAATGAAAATCATGAAAACATGGATGTTGGGGTGTAGCCGTGTGTGGGTATGTGTGGCCGTGTATGGGTTGTATTGTGTAGGGGTGAAGGACTAATTTTATCTAGTATGTTAGAATGTTGTGTTGTGGATTCTATGTTGAAAATGAAGGTTTAATGATTTAAGTTGAAGTTATATTCGTTTGTAGTTTGTTGTCGAAGTTAATGGAATTCTAATATAGTTCCTTGCATGTAAGAATTATATTGGTAACGTGTGGAATGTTGGTGTAATTCACGAACTTGGAAGAAGGAAAGGTATTGTTGTTGTTGCTCTCGGTTTGGGTTGGTTTCGGGCGAAGGGGAGTTTTGTTTAGGTTGTTGGAAATATTGTGTGAATTATTTAAAGTGTTCTTGAATATTGTTTGAATGGTTTCGGACTAGTAATTGAACGTATGAGCATGAATATTGGTTTGAACGTAAGTGGTCGAATTGAATATAATGAATGTTGGTGAGTCATGTAGTAAAGGGGTGCTAATGTTAGAATACGTTTGGAATTGCTTATTGTGCTAGTATGTTGTTGGTATGGTTGTTGATGAATTTGGCCGAGTTGAATTCTCGGGGTATTGCATTTATAGGGGAAATGCTGCCCAAATTTCTGTAGAATTAAGTGTTAGTTTGGGATTGAACTCTTAAGTGCCTTTAGCTAATGTTTGGTATGTAATGACGTATTGTAGATTTTGGGAAGTCTGCGACGTAAGTTTGGAATATGTTGGAGAGTAGACGAGGTATGTAAAGCTCACCCCTTCTTTCTTTTGGCATGTCCTAGTTGTAATTTGGCTATGACACGAGCTTCGAGGTAACTCCTCTCTTAAATTCCGAGCATGTTTATGATTTATACTTGATTGTTGAGGTTAGTACCTTTAATATGGTCATGTCATGGTCTTTATGTCTTTGATATGGTTGAATTTAGAATGTTGTTTAAACGGTTTTGCTTCTAAAGGATCCTATGTCTAGAAATGTCCGCAACTTTCGTAGATAGAACCGGATTGCCTTGAAACGTTCGTAGAAAAAGTTTTTAACGTATAATGACGTTAACTTTCATGTGGCCCGGATTGATTGATGCGTATCCGTGGTCCCGAGGTTTTCATTTATGCAGTCTAATGACTTGTTTTTGAAGGAACTTAGCATGATTTCCGTTTTAACTTTCGACGTATTACTTCTTATCCATTGAGTCTATGATGATGATTTATGTGCATATGGTTTCTCACTACTCTCTTTCTCGTGCGAGCTGCTATTTCCTTCCCCTTTGCGTCCGGGCAGTGGCATGTATTCGTGCAATTCCCGCATTATTCACCGCGTCCCTCACTAAAGGGCGGGGCACGTTATATATATATATATATATATATATATATATATATATATATATGATGATATGATGATATAGGGAGGTGGCGGATGGCATATGATGATTCTATTCATCGCGTCCCTCACTAGGGTGGCGACGTTACATGTACATGCATATGATGATTTTACTTACGCGTCCCTCGTTAGAGGGCAGAGCACCTGTGCTTGCATATGCTCATGATGATTTTCCATTTATGTCACTCAGTCTATTTACAATTTTGAAATGCACGATTTATGTATCAAGGTAAGCTTTATGAGTTTCTGGTTACTATACTACTTTCCTGTCCTCCTTATTTCCGTACGATCCTGTTTATTGTATTTCATGCTTTACATGCTCAGTACATATTCCGTACTGACCCCCTTTCTTCGGGTCGATTTCATCTGTGTGCACGAATACTCGGCTGGGTGAACGCCGACTTAGGGTTCCTACTCGGCCCATTTGGAGCGCTCCCTTGTAGAGCCCACGTATTTTGGCACGCCTTCTTTGTTGTATATATGTTTATGTCTATTCAGGGGTACGGCGGGGCCCTGTCCCGTCATATGATTCTGTTATGATTCGTAGAGGTCTGTAGACATAGACGTGGGTTGTGGGTAGCACTGTGCAGTTGTGTTTGCGCTCTGTACATTCTTAGGCTGTATGTATGATATACGTATATAAGTACATGCGCTATCGTATCTTTCTGTATGTATAAGTTCCTATTATGTTTGCTATGATCTGATTATAGTTGATAGGTGGGTACGAGTGCCCAGCTCGGGCACTAGTCACGGCCTACGGGGTTGGGTCGTGACAAAAGTGGTATCAGAGCGGTTCGTCCTCGGAATGTCTACAGACCGTGTAATACAGTAGAGTCCGTTTATCGATGTGTCGTGCACCACATCTATAAACGGGAGGCTACGAGACATTTAGGATGTTATCTTTCCTTCTGATCTTAGATCGTGCGATAAAGCTGTATTATTAGGATGGTTCCTTTCTAACGAATTGTTATGCTTACGGACGATGCCTCCGAGGAAGGCCACGGCGCCAGAGGGGCAAGTCTACCGCAAACAGGGGAGACTAGCCGAGTGCCGGAGAGTTACTAGGGCCCGTGCCGAGCCCGTACCGAGATTGTGCCCCCGACCCGCTTCGTCACACCGCTATTGTCGGAGGGACTTGGAGCGACCAGCACCGCGGGTCGGGGCGGCTCCACCGCGGCTCCCGAGGTTCGAGTACCCGAGCCTCCGCCTTTCTCGGCCCGTGGGGCGGAGGATAGGGCTATGAGAGACGCAGTTCAGCTGCTCACTAGATTGGTGGCGGGGCAGGTTCACAGACATGGAGTAGGAGATGATCATGCGGACAGACGTGACAGTCAGAGGGCCCGTTATTTCTTGACCTGTAATCCGCGAGTTTTTCGGGTCAAAGCCGGAGGACCCCAGAGTTCATCAGGCGGTATGCGTACGTACGTTGCGGTTGATTAAGGCTTCCGAGACCGAGTCCGTCGAGTTTGCGTCGTATCGGTTGGCGATGTAGCCGCGAACCGGCACGAATCTTGGGAGTGTCGAGGGGCGAGGTGCTATCACCGTGTGGGACGAGTTTGTGGAGGCCTTTTTGGCCACTTCCTCGCCGCCGTGAGACGAGGCGAGCCCGAGTTCATAGATTTCTACATCTAAAGCAGAATGGCAGGAGTGTTCGGGAGTACGACCCTCGAGTTTGATTCTTTGGCTAGGTACGCGCTACTACGTGGGCCGATATGGCCAACAAAGTGCACCGCATGTGACGTAAGGATAGTTATTTGATCGATAGCTGTATGGCGATGGCCTCTCAGCCCGGTATAGATATTGCACGGGTACAGGCGTATGCTCAGGGTATGGAGGAGCGACATAGGGGGCGTCAGCCCGACAGAGATTACGACAGGGGCCGACCCCGGCGGCTAGATCACCCGGGTATTCCGGGGAGTTCCGAGGCGGCGCCCCCGCCAGCATACCGAGTATTCTTCTCAGTCGGCACGGAGTGCACCCCCACGGTTCCCGGGCAGGAGATTTGATAGCGCAGGGTATTCGGGAGCCAGACCGAGTTCTAGGGCTTCGGGGTCACAGTCGAGCAGGGGTCTGAGCCAGATGAGGCCATCTATGCCTCAGTGCCCTCAGTGCGGCAGGCGCCATCTGGGGGAATGCCGCCGCGCTACAGGTGCTTGTTTTACTTGCGGCCGTCAAGGCCATGTTATGAGGGAGTGCCCGTATAGGGATGGTTCGGGTGATGCAGCCCAGCCTACCGGGTTAGTTGCTGGTTCATCCTCTTCAGTAGCTATGCGCCCTATGGGGAAAGGTATGCCGGCACCAGCATGTTATATCCTGTATTTTGAATATTGGAACAATCCGGTTTAACGACGATAAGTTAGGGACAAGACCATTCCGGGATACGAAGTCGGGACTTTTGACCTTCGATTTTGTTTTGAGACATGATTTGTTCATGAACTTGGAGGCATGGAACATTTGGGAAAATTTGGGGCTAAAAATGAAATATTTGAAAGTTGGCAAATCATGAAAATTTGGCCATTTGGCCATGTGGCTTGGAGTGGTGCCCACACATTTTGTGGCCAAATTTAATTGGTCCAACACATGTGTGGGCCATGGACACTTGGAGGATTCATCTAGGAGCATAAAAGATGACCAAGAAGTCATCTTTCTTCATTTCCATACTTAGAAAAAAAAGGAGGAACTTGGATGAACTTCAAAGGGGCTCTCGGCCAAGACCCACAAAATTGAAGATCAATTTGAGCCATCACAAAAATATTTCGTTGATGCAAATCCACTAATTTGAGGTCCCTAAGTAACGTGGAAGTGTTATTCGGGTCATCCAACCATCCGTTGTGTGGATCGCAAACCCTAGCCTATTTGTGAAGTTGAAGAGGAAAGGTAAGATTTAATCATGTTTTATGTGTTATGAATGATGTATGCATGTTGTAGTATGTTGAAATGGAGGAAATTTATGAAATATGGCATGTTGGAGTTGAGGTTGTGTGTGTAGTGCATGGCCGTGTAAGTGTGTGTGTGTTGTGTTGTGTTGAAGCAATGAATTAAAGTCTAGTTAGCATGTTTTGAGTGTTGTAGAGTGAAGAAATGGATGAGAATCATCAATATGTATATATGTAGTGTTGGCCGAAAATGGGCCATATTATGTGACAAGGAATGGATTAATGTTAATTAGTATCTTGGTAGTTGTCGTTATGAATTCTATGTTGAAAATGAGAGTTTAATGATTCAAGATTGATGTTGTAATTGTATGGGCTGATTTGGAAGTTAATGTGCTTTTGATGTAATTTTTATATTGAAGAGAATGGCATTGTTAGAGTGTAAATTGTTGGTGCAAATCATGATTTTGAAGTGAGGAATGGGTTATAGTGAGGCTCTCGGATTTGGGACTGTTTTCGGGCAAATTGGAGCCTTTGTTGGATTGTTGGAAATATTGTATGAATTGTTTAAAATGTTCTTGAATGTTGTTGGTATGGGCTTGGGTTGGTATTGGAATGTATGAGCGATAATGTTGGCTTGAATGTAAGTCGTTGAATTGAAATAATGAATGTTGTTGAATGATGTAAAAGAGGGTTATTAATGTTATGTTGCCTTTCGGATTTATTATTGATGTTGCTAGGTTGGTTGTTATTGTTGTTGATTTGGCCGAGTTAAATTCTCGGGGTTGGTGTATTTACAGAGGAAATGCTGCCCAAATTTCTGTAGAATTAAGGGCTAATTTGGAATTAAATGCCTAAATGGCTATAGCTAATAATTGATATTCGTTGACTTATTTGTAGACCTCGGGGAGTCTGAGACATAGGTTGGAGTTTGGATTAGCTTGGAGTGCAGACGAGGTATGTAAAGCTTGGCCCTTCCTTCTTTTGGCATGCCTTAGTCGTAAATAGGCTATGACACGAGCCTCGAGGAAATTCTACTCTCGCGATCCGACCATGTTTGTGATTCTTATTTGTTTCTTTGTCCTCGTACGCTTGATATGATGAAATATTGGCCCTTATGTCCTTTGTATGACTAAGTTTCAAAGGTTGCATAAAAGTTGGTTTTTAAAATAATTTTGTTCCTAAATGATTCCGAAAACTACGAAAGTCCGTAACTTTCACAGACAGAACCGGATCGCTTCGATATGCTCAAAAAATGATTCCATGATGTATGATGATTATGTTTTCCATAGGCGGGCTCGGCTCGGGTCGACACCCGTTCGTGGGTCCCGCGACTCTCCTTATGTACTCTCGACGACTTTTGAAAGGATATGACATGACTAGTATTCGATTTCAAGTACGATCGTTTACTTATCTTTTGAGTTTGTAATAATGATTCGGTAATATATGATTTTCGTAGGCGGGCCCGTGATTGGGCCGACGCTCGTCCGTGGGTCCCGCGACTTCCTTCTGTATAATTCTGATGGCTTTTGAAAAAATTCAGTACGACTATCTTTCCGACCCCCGAATATGATTACTTATTTATCGGTCGAGTCTGAAACAAGGATTTTTATGTATGTGATTTTGATACGTGACTATGATTTCTGAAGTTCGATTTGATATATTCCCGAGTGATATTCTAAGAAAAATCTCGATTTGACTATTGTTTTGGCTTGTAAATGATGGTTCGTCAGATTACCATATTAAGTCTTTGAAATTGTTTTAAACTGTATTTGGTCACTCATAACTCTGTTCGTGTATTTTGTTGTTACATTTTTCGCCAAGTCCCGGGTCGGTTATGTTATTATGCGCACTATGCTGTATTCTGAAGTATGATGTGTCCGGTTCGCCGAGCCCCTTTTTGGCCGGGAACCGTGTATATATTATGGTGTTCTGATGTGTTTGGTACGCCGAGCCCCTTTCGGCCAGATGCGTATATGTGCTACGTTATATGTATTATGTATGGATTCGGAATATGCTCGGCACGTTGGAATCGTAGCCGGTAAGGGCAAACCCAGTAGTGAGGTAACATTCCACACTGGTTTAGGCCAATCCAACATTGGTTTAGGCCAATCCAACATTGGTTTAGGCCAATCCCACATTGGTTTAGGCCAATCCAACATTGGTTTAGGCTAATCCCACATTGGTTTAGGCCAATCCCACATCGGCTAATGGCATCTCATATGATCGGCTATGATGTTATGATGTGTTACGGTTTGTATATGATGATCATTATGTTTGCCTTCTGTACCACATATGTATGATTTGTATGTCAGACGCAAGGGCTTTGGTATTTCAGTTATTGTGTCTACTTTCTGCACTTCTGTGTCGATCATGACTCGCCCGCGACCGTACCTTCGCTTTGGATACAAGACATATTTCGTACTGACCCCCTTTCTTCCGGGGGGAGGGGGGAGGGGGCTGCGTTTCATGCCCGCAGTGCGCATTTTGGTGATCCGCCTGCTTAGGATTCCCATCGCCGGTCTTGGAGTGCTCCTTGTTCCGAGCCCACCTTTTTTGGTACATATTCGTTCGTGGCATATGTATTTGTTTGTTCGGGGTACGGCGGGGCCCCGTCCCGTCATATGATTCTCGTTGGTCCGTTTAGAGGTCCGTAGACATATATGTGGGTTGGGACTATCCCGTACGGGGCGTGTGTGTATGTTATATGGTCTAGGCGATCCTATTCGCCGTGCGCGCCCCTTGTCTCGCTTGCATTTGTATATGTTTTGGGCCGTTGCGCCATATGATAGCCTTTCCGGTTTCTGATATACATATATGTTTGCTTTTGAGACAGATTGAGATAACTTGAGACAGTGTCTGATATTTGTATACGCATAAGTCATTTGTATGTGATTCAGATTTGATGAATGTGTTTGGGTGCCCAGCTCGGGCACTAGTCACGACCTACGGGGTTGGGTCGTGATGTCTTATCGAGCGTTTGTCCTCGGAATGTCTGGGCGTGCACCGTGTCCATAGTAGAGTCTTGTTTATCGGTGTGTTGTGCACCACATCTATAGCGAAGCCACGGCATTTAGGATGTTATCTTTCTTTCGATCCTAGATCGTGCGATAGGGCGCAGTCTAGGGAAGATCACTTCGACCCCCTTTTTCCGGCAGCAGTACGCACGGGGACAGGAGATGAAAAGACCAGCTTCGGATAGTGGGGTGCTAATAAGGCCCTTAGAGTATCCTTAGGACCGGAGCTCCTGGGCCC
Source organism: Lycium ferocissimum (assembly GCF_029784015.1). Lineage (NCBI taxonomy): Eukaryota > Viridiplantae > Streptophyta > Magnoliopsida > Solanales > Solanaceae > Lycium > Lycium ferocissimum. The sequence continues at coordinate 10,235 of NW_026727286.1, forward strand.
ACAGAGGGAGCTGGGTTACTCTATCGAGACGGACCCCTCGCAGATCCCGCCACGATCCCCCCGCAGTGTTTGACCCCCGAGAGAGGAAGTGGGGCCCGGTAGGCGGAGCCCCGCTATTCGTCGAGACCGATCCCTCGGAGGATCCCCGCGACGATTCCTCCGCAGTCCGCGACCCCCGGGGCCGGAGGGGACCCCGCAGTGCCTACGTATGATACGGATTCGTCCGAGTATGGGGCGGGGCACCGGAGAGAAGAGCCCCCGACATCGTGCCCGCCGGCTGCTACGGTGGAGCACTATGTTAGGCCGCCTTCCTCAACAGCGTTACACCTTATTCTAGCCCCTTATCCCCGGCCATCGTGAACCGTGAGTCGCCGACTACCTATATCCCTTGATTGAGACGAGCGGGGATGATGAGGAGTACACTTCGCCCATAGCCCACCGTATCGGGTTGGAGACGGCTGTCTACAGTATATGAGTACTTATTGGAAATTGTTCTATATATGTGTATTCGCTGTATGATTGTTGTTTAATAGCCGTAAGCAGAAATTTAAGGACCGATAGTCGAGTATTCATAAATTAAGGTATGTTTACCATTATAGTGAATCTGGAAGTCGAGGACGGAAGGTAATCGTATTCGTAAGCGAAAGGTGAACGCGGGGGATCGAGAAGGGTAAAACGGTAATTGTGTCGTGAGAACGTTTTGAAAACTGTTAAGACTTCAACTTACTCGCATTGTGTGATGGCGTCGTATGCTACGAGGCGGACGCGATCATACTGGTGTTAAAGTATCGTATTTCATCAGAGTTCCGAGGTTAAGCGTGCTGGGGTGAGAGCAAATTCAGGATGGGTGACCACCTGGGAAGTTTTCTGAAAATCTCACAAATTCAGACGAAAGAGATAAATGAGAAGCTAGAGTAATCCAAAAGAAGTTAGAGTGTGCGAGCGGGTCGACCCTTCTGTCACGTAGAACGAGGCGCATTAGACCGGTAGAAAGAGGAAGAAGATGTATCACGATTTTGGAATTGGGGTGAGTTCGAACAAAGCTGTTTGGAAATATTTTGTAAGTGAGACGATAGCGACCGCATGTCCGCGTATGTGTGTAGTGTCTCATACCCGGTTTTATTGCGTATATGTGTATTCGGCAACCAACGTGGCGGTATAGGGAAGCATTAATTGGATGAGTAACGAAGCTCAAGTGAGCAACGGGTATAGATGGCACAAATACTATAAGGCAAGCTGATGTTGTGGTTATTACAGGTTAAGTTTGGGTAGTTCGAATGCAATGATATGTGGAAAAGGGAAGAAAGTGAGTAGATGGAAGATCAGGGAATCAGAACGTCGGGATCAAAGTATCGCCTACTTGGAATGGGAAATGCGGACATAAGGCAAATAATCGTGTAATAATATAAGCACACCCCTAAAGGAAGCGGATGCGAGAAATGCAAGTGCAAGATGTAAGGATTGCAACATAATGGGTGACCGGAAAGTTGAAAGACGAGATCTAAGCAAACGAACAATAAAAGAGTTCGAGTTAAAGATAAAGAGATGATTTGAGAAACTGACAACGAGATAAAGAAGGGAAGAAGGAATATGACTGGTAGATACGGCTGTATGCTATGGTAATAAAAGGAACTTCCCCCGAGATCCTTATACGGCTTTATAAGACTAGTTGAACATTCGAGGACGAATGTTCTAAAGGGGGAAGGATGTTATATCCTGTATTTTGAACATTGGAACAATCCGGTTTAACGACGATAAGTTAGGGACAAGACCATTCAGGGATACGAAGTCGGGACTTTTGACCTTCGATTTTGTTTTGAGACATAATTTGTTCATGAACTTGCGAGTGCATGGAACATTTGGGAAAATTTGGGGCTAAAAATGAAATATTTGAAAGTTGGCAAATCATGAAAATTTGGCCATTTGGCCATGTGGCTTGAGTGGTGCCCACACATTTTTGTGGTGGTCCCGAATTTAATTGGTCCAACACACAGTGGGGCCATGGACACTGGAGGATTCATTCAGAGCATAAAAGATGACCAAGAAGTCATCTTTCTTCATTTCCATACTTAGAAAAAAAAAAAGAACTTGGATGAACTTCAAAGGGGCTCTCGGCCAAGACCCACAAAATTGAAGATCAATTTGAGCCATCACAAAAATATTTCGTTGATGCAAATGTCACGACCCAACTAGGGCCGCGACGGGTACCCGATACTTGTACCGAGCACCTCTCACCTCGTCTCGTACTCTTGTTACTAAGTGGGCCGTTTAAATCGTTATTATTGTCATTTCTTTAATTAACACTACCATAGCGGCATTATAATAAAATACATAAGCTTTATTAACTTAGTATACACCGGCGGGGACAAACCGTAAATACAAGACATCCAACTGTACATATTTGTCTACGAGCCTCTAAACATAATACATATAGTAACAAGGTGGGCTGGGTGCTGCCGTGCCCGAACATGTACACAAAAGTAATACCAATACACTAGAGCTCCGGAACAACTGGAGCGCACTCGACCCCCGCCGACAAACCCCTAAGAATCGTGTCCGTCCGCCGGTACCGCGCGCACGGAAACGCAAGCGTCCGCAAGAAGCGGACGCGCATGAGCAGCAGTACCGAGTATGTAAGGCATGAATCATGATATGATAATGTAAACAGGTCATGAACAATAACATGGTAGAACGGTACAAGAAATCAAATAAAGACATGACTATAACTGCCGGCCTTGTAAGGCGGAATCATGCATGCTTACTTTTACCTTTATATGTGTATACATAACCTGTCTGAACATATAACATCATAATCTACCTGAATCTCATAACATCATTAGCCCGCGTCCGGGCCTCCCGCGTCCGGGGTAATCACCTCGTGCCGCCCACTAGTGGTGGTCGTGCCCGGCCCCCTAGGCTCGGTGTAATCATAGCAGCCCGCCTTAGCGGTGACATGACCGGCCATCTAGACACGGTGTAATCATCCAATAGCTGCCCGCCTTAGCGGTGACATGCCCGGCCATATAGGCACGGTGTAACTGTCATAACTTAAGCATGCATAAGAGCCCAACCAAAAGCTATAACTTTATCGGAGTGACGTAAGGTCGGGATCCTCCGATTATATTATGGAATAATCACAATCGTCATGTCTCGCCTTGAAAGAACTAATATTATAAGGCGAGACTAGCAACGAAGAATAACATTAAGATAAAGCATAGCATAAGATCATGAACCTCATAAAACGTGTATTCATACACCTTAGAGTCCTTTAGAAGAGAGTCACAACAAGAAACAACATTGCACTCAAGAACTAGTTCATTACCCTTATGTTCATATTAAATCCTTAACTTAAGACTTTTAGACATGAAACCATTCTTATCATTATCGTCATAGAAATAATCTCATTAAAATAGTTATATTACTCATCGTTTAATAGACGGGACAATAATCGGGATCTCCTTTGAATTCTACTCCGAAATAGGTCAAACGGAACAATAAAGAAAAAAAAATCCGGGAATATTGGGCCCACCTCGGGACAAATGGGGTGGCGTACACAATTTACGTATAATACCTTTCATGACATCACTTATGAGAGTCTTAAAGTAGTCGGGTCCTATTTGTGCGAGTTCTAGATGTTTAAACAATTTTTCATCTATTCTTAGAACATTTAATTCAATTCTATTGAATAAACAAAAGGAAAATTGAGGCGCGGATTCCGGGGAGTAGAGTTGTCCCCGAGGCCCGTGTTCAAACCTAATCTATCTAAGACATGCCAAAGAAGGAAGGGGGAAGCCTTACATACCTTTTCCGCTTCTTTCACTTCTCCAAATTCAAGCTCCAAATCCACCAAAATCTACAAATTGGTCACATTTACCAAATCTTAATTAAAGCATTTAAAATTGAATTCTTAAAATGACACTTGGCTACCGAAATTTCGGCAGTATTTCCCCTGTAAATACACCATCCCCAAAGCTTCAACTTGGCTAATTTTTGTCAACAACAATCCGGGAATGCAACCCGGCCAAACTATCAACAATAATGCCAACAACCATATTAACAATCTCAATAACCTACCCAAAGTACATTTTAACAATTTCATCAACATATTACTTTCTTCAAGACCTTCCAACCTTAATGAAAACCATAGCAACTTAATAATTTACACATTAACAACATCATATTATCAACATTATATTCCATTTATGCAAGAACATTACATTCCATTTACATGACTTACACCACAAGCCTCCAACCACTTTATTTCACTAAACTCATTAAGCTTGTATTTGCAACATAAAATCCATAACACAACAACCAAAATACTACATAAAACTTGCTCACCATTCCTTCATAATTCATCAATATACACGGCCATGCATACCCTATGCAACTCACGGCCACAACATGTTCTTTTCACATTTCCATGAATTTCATCAACCTTTACATACCACAACACATATAATCACTTATAACACATAGAGATAAATTGGTTCTTACCTTCTCTTCTTGACTCCCCACTTGAATTGTATAGTAACTTGCAAGAATATGGAACTTTCTTGTTCCAATGAATACTCCACCTTGCCAAGTGGCCTTCAAGGGATTGTTTGGCTAAAAGAAAATGGTTTTTGGTGAAGAATTACTCAAGGTTGTTGTGGGGTTAGGGGTGGCCGAATGGCCTTGGAGAATTTTCTCCTTCTTTCTTGTTCTTCAATTTCTTGAAATTTCTAGAGGACTTAATAAAAAAGATGACTTAGTCATCTTTTTATGTTGACTCATTAAACCTTGATGTGGGCTTAAGCCCACACCAAGTGGATGGCCAAACATGGCCCAACACCCTAGCCCACTTTTTTTTTTGTCTTACAATTCATGAATTTTTTTTTTCCAAATTCCAAATTTACCCCTAGCATTCCTCTATGTTTCTATGAGTCGTATTGCAAATTTACCTTTTCACCCCTAGCCTTTCTTAATATCCCACTTCTAAATTCTTCATAAGCAACTCATATGCCAAATATAAATAAAAATATGGTCTTGCTTGTTATCTTCCCGCATTTGCCTTGTATTGTCCAAACGCACAAACGCACGAAGATGCGGGATATAACATCCTCCCCTCCTTTAGAACATTCGTCCTCGAATGTTCGATTTGTCTCGTAACGTATTATGATACTTCGGGGAGGTCTCTTTTGTAGTTATCTCACACATCGCTTAACATATCCATTTTAACAGCTCAAGTTACTAGTAGGCCGTAAGCCAATTGACTTCGCTCTGAACGCTGGCCCTGAGTCAATAAGTCCTCCCCCCCTTTTTAAGAGGGTCTATGCACGCCTATGTTCCTTAAATAACTGTCGCTTTTGCGATCTTCTATATATCGTAACACTACTTCAGGAACCCCACGGTCACAAATGATATGCTATAAACGCAGGCATTTATCACTATTATTTTACTCACAAACACTTCCAAACACTATTTGGACTTTCATTAATCCTAAAACTCGGTCATGCTTTCTCCCTCTTTCGCTAATCTAGTCTGTCTTAGCCGCTGTGACCTCTATAAGGTGTCCAACCGCTCCACATATTCTAATTTCCTTTCTGGTTAGCCTAAATTTCACATTCGTCTCCTATTTTATAGTTATGAAATTTCCAACCTATTTCCCAGGGGGTCACCCATCATGAAATTGCTCTCACTCTAGCACGTTTAATCTCGTAACTTTCATGCATTCTTGTATCTTAATGCTGGTATTTTTGCCTCCACTCCCCCGGACTACCTTTATCACGTAACCTGGGGCGAATCGGGGCCTTGACATATTTCCGGAACATTTTCGTAACGCATCTTTCCTTTTTAGTTACTATTTTAGCCTCCGCGATCACTAATATTTATCTTTTATCTATGTGTACGGCTACTTTTCGTTCGGAATTCTCAAATTCTTAATATGTTTAGCAATGCAAGGAACGGTGTACGATAAAGTAGAATCCAAGTCAGCTAACACACGCGTATCATAGAAAAATGCCGAAAGTGTACCTGTGGCCGCGTCTGGGGAAGGGTTAGGATCCTGCCGTCCTGTCAATGCATATATACGGTGCGGAGGACCGGCTGAACTGGGTGACCCTCCTCTGCCTCGGCCATGGCCTCGGGGGCACGGGAAGTCCGTCCGGGGGAGGGTGCACGGATGAAAAAGAACCCGCCATTGATCCGGAGGGCTGGCCCCTACCGCTACCAGCCGTAAACGGACATTCACGCATCAGGTGCCCAATTTGTCCGCAAACATAACAGGCATTTGTGCCTTGACGACACGGACCAGAATGTAATTTTCTACACTGGCGACATCGTGGAACTGGGGGCCTCTCCTGACTGGAAACTCCTCCAAATCGGGAACCCAAAATCCCCGAGTTTTGATCTTGTCTTGAATAACTGGGACGGTCAAATCCCTCGTCTGTAAATCGAGGAGGTGCGCTGGCTGCCGATTGGCCTGAATACCTGGAATACTGCTGCGCCTGCCCTCCTCTAAACTCACTTCTAGCCCTGAAAGATCTGCCCCTTTTTCTGGTACTTCTATCCAAATAACGCTCACTTTCCTGCATCTGATGTCGCTCCTCCAGGTTTTGGGCGTGGGCCTGGATACGAGCAATGGTCATCCCATCCTGGAGTGAAGCCGTCAAACACTCCTTAATTAAGTGTGGCCCCAACCCACTCACGAATCGGTGTACGTGATCTCCCATGTCAGCTACCATGGCTGCGGCATACCTGGCTAGCGAGTTAAAGCGAAGGCTGTATTCCCGGACACTCATATTTCCCTGTTTGAGATTCAAAAACAAATCAGCTCGAGCTCGTCGAACCTCCGGCGGTAAGAAATACCGCAGAAATGCCGCCGTGAACTCCTGCCAAACCGGGGGAGGGGCGTTTACTCCCCTCGAAGATATCCAGCTATTATACCACAAGACTGTTACATCTCGCAACCGGTATGACGCTAATTCTACGGACTCTGTATCCGAAGCATGTATTATCCTCAGGGTCCTCAGCATCTCATTTATGAAACTTTGGGGGTCTTCCTCTGGTTTCGATCCATAAAATCCCGGAGGCTTTAGGGTAATAAAGTCACGGGCCTCGCACTCACCGCCCGTCCCCCAGTCCGCATCTTGCCGCCGAGCTCGCGCGGCAACTAACCGGGTCAACAATCGAATAGCTTCGCCATCCGCCGGCCCGAAGCCGCGGTGGAACCGGAGGCGCGGGGGGCTGGGGGCCGGAACTCCCTCTCGCTCGCCGACACTGGGAGGGCCGGAGAAGTCTGAGGAGGAGCTTCGTTATAGGACTATCCTTCCTCTACCTCTGCCAGTGGCTCCCGTTCCACTCTTCCCCCAGCCACCGCCTTGCCCTTCTGGGCTGCCACAGCTTTTCTCTTCATCGGCATCACTGAAACGATAACATATGATTAGGAAAGGAGCATAGGAGCCTGATAGCATAGCTCTGGAGCACGATCTAGAGTACAAAGAAGGTCGGATTTCCTAAATGCCCTGTAGCCTCCTGTTTATAAGTGTGGCGCGCTACATACCCATAAACAAGACTCTACTGGACACGACTCGTAGACAAACCCCTAGGAACGCCTGCTCTGATACCACTTCTGTCACGACCTAACTAGGGCCGCGACGGGTACCCGATACTTGTACCGAGCACCCCTTACTTGGTATCGTACTCTTATTACTAAGTGGGCCGTTTAAATCGTTATTATTGTCATTTCTTTAATTAATACTACCATAGCGGCATTATAATAAAATACATAAGCTTTATTAACTTAGTATACACCGGCGGGGACAAACCGTAAATACAAGACATCCGACTGTACATATTTGTCTACGAGCCTCTAAACATAATACATATAGTAACAAGGTGGGGCCGGAGCCGCCGTGCCCGAACATGTACACAAAAGTAATACCAATACACTAGAGCCCGAACAACCGGAGCGCACTCGACCCCCGACAAGCCCCTAAGAATCGAGTCCGTCCGCCGGTGTACCGCGCGGCATGAAAACGCAAAGGTCCGCAAGAAGGGACGTCAGTACGAGCAGTGTACCAAGTATGTAAGGCATGAATCATGATATGATAATGTAAATAGGTCATGAACAATAACATGGTAGAACGGTACAAGAAATCAAATAAAGACATGACTATAACTGCCGGCCTTGTAAGGCGGAATCATGCATGCTTACTTTTACCTTTATATGTGTATACATAACCTCGTCCGAACATATAACATCATAATCTACCCGAATCTCATAACATCATTAGCCTCCCGCGTCCGGGTAATCACCTCGTGCCGCCCACAGTGGTAGTCGTGCCCGCCCCCTAGGCTCGGTGTAATCATAGCAGCTTCGCCCGCCGGCGACATGCCCGACCATCTAGACACGGTGTAATCATCCAACCAGCTCGCCCGCCTTAGCGGTGACATGCCCGGCCATATAGGTACGGTGTAACTGTCATAACTTAATCATGCATAAGAGCCCAACCAAAAGCTATAACTTTATCGGAGTAACGTAAGGTCGGGATCCTCCGACTATATTATGGAATAATCACAATCGTCATGTCTCGCCTTGAAGGAACTAATATTATAAGGCGAGACTAGCAACGAAGAATAACATTAAGATAAAGCATAGCATAAGATCATGAACCTCATAAAACGTGTATTCATACACCTTAGAGTCCTTTAGAAGAGAGTCACAACAAGAAACAACATTGCACTCAAGAACTAGTTCATTACCCTTATGTTCATATTAAATCCTTCACTTAAGAGTTTTAGACATGAAACCATTCTTATCATTATCGTCATAGAAATAATCTCATTAAAATAGTTATATTATTCATCGTTTAATAGACGGGACAATAATCGGGATCTCCTTTGAATTCTACTCCGAAATAGGTCAAACGGAACAATAAAGAAAAAAACAAATCCGGGAATATTGGGCCCACCTCGGGACAAATGGGGTGGCGTACAAAATTTACGTATAATACCTTTCATGACATCACTTATGAGAGTCTTAAAGTAGTCGGGTCCTATTTGTGCGAGTTCTAGATGTTTAAACAATTTTTCATTTATTCTTAGAACATTTAATTCAATTCTATTGAATAAACAAAAGGAAAATTGAGGCGCGGATTCCAGGGAGTAGAGTTGTCCCCGAGGCCCGTGTTCAAACCTAATCTATCTAAGACATGCCAAAGAAGGAAGGGGGAAGCCTTACATACCTTTTTCGCTTCTTTCACTTCTCCAAATTCAAGCTCCAAATCCACCAAAATCTACAAATTGGTCACATTTACCAAATCTTAATTAAAGCATTTAAAATTGAATTCTTAAAATGACACTTGGCTACCGAAATTTCGCAGCATTTCCGTAAATACACCATCCCCAAAGCTTCAACTTGGCTAATTTTTTGTCAACAACAATCCGGGAATGCAACCCGCCAAACTATCAACAATAATGCCAACAACCATATTAACAATCTCAATAACCTACCCAAAGTACATTTTAACAATTTCATCAACATATTACTTTCTTCAAGACCTTCCAACCTTAATGAAAACCATAGCAACTTAATAATTTACACATTAACAACATCATATTATCAACATTATATTCCATTTATGCAAGAACATTACATTCCATTTACATGACTTACACCACAAGCCTCCAACCACTTTATTTCACTAAACTCATTAAGCTTGTATTTGCAACATAAAATCCATAACACAACAACCAAAATACTACATAAAACTTGCTCACCATTCCTTCATAATTCATCAATATACACGGCCATGCATACCCTATGCAACTCACGGCCACAACATGTTCTCTTCACATTTCCATGAATTTCATCAACCTTTACATACCACAACACACATAATCACTTATAACACATAGAGATAAATTGGTTCTTACCTTCTCTTCTTGACTCCCCACTTGAATTGAATAGTAACTTGCAAGAATATGGAACTTTCTTGTTCCAATGAATACTCCACCTTGCCAAGGGCCTTTCAAGGGATTGTTTGGCTAAAAGAAAATGGTTTTTGGTGAAGAATTACTCAAGGTTGTTGTGGGGTTAGGGGTGGCCGAATGGCCTTGGAGAATTTTCTCCTTCTTTCTTGTTCTTCAATTTCTTGAAATTTCTAGAGGACTTAATAAAAAAGATGACTTAGTCATCTTTTTATGTTGACTCATTAAACCTTGATGTGGGCTTAAGCCCACACCAAGTGGACGGCCAAACATGGCCCAACACCCTAGCCCACTTTTTTTTTTTTTTACAATTCATGAATTTTTTTTTCCAAATTCCAAATTTACCCCTAGCATTCCTCTATGTTTCTATGAGTCGTATTGCAAATTTACCTTTTCGCCCCTAGCCTTTCTTAATATCCCACTTCTAAATTCTTCATAAGCAACTCATATGCCAAATATAAATAAAAATATGGTCTTGCTTGTTATCTTCCCGCATTTGCCTTGTATTGTCCAAACGCACAAACGCACGAAGATGCGGGATATAACAGTAAATCCACTAATTTGAGGTCCCTAAGTAACGTGAAAGTGTTATTCGGGTCATCCAACCATCCGTTGTGTGGATCGCAAACCCTGGCCTATTTGTGAAGTTGAAGAGGAAAGGTAAGATTTAATCATGTTTTATGTGTTATGAATGATGTATGCGTATGTTGTAGTATGTTGAAATGGAGGAAATTTATGAAATATGGCATGTTGGAGTTGAGGTTGTGTGTATATACATGGCCGTGTAAGTGTGTGTGTGTTGTGTTGTGTTGAAGCAATGAATTAAAGTCTAGTTAGCATGTTTTTTGAGTGTTGTAGAGTGAAGAAATGGATGAGAATCATCAATATGTATATATGTAGTGTTGGCCGAAAATGGGCCATATTATGTGACAAGGAATGGATTAATGTTAATTAGTATCTTGGTAGTTGTCGTTATGAATTCTATGTTGAAAATGAGAGTTTAATGATTCAAGATTGATGTTGTAATTGTATGGGCTGATTTGGAAGTTAATGTGCTTTTGATGTAATTTTTATATTGAAGAGAATGTCATTGTTAGAGTGTAAATTGTTGGTGCAAATCATGATTCGGAAGTGAGGAATGGGTTATAGTGAGGCTCTCGGATTTGGGACTGTTTTCGGGAAAATTGGAGCCTTTGTTGGATTCTTGGAAATATTGTATGAATTGTTTAAAATGTTCTTTAATGTTGTTGGTATGGGCTTGGGTTGGTATTGGAATGTATGAGCGATAATGTTGGCTTGAATGTAAGCGTTGAATTGAAATAATGAATGTTGTTGAATGATGTAAAGAGGGTTATTAATGTTATGTTGCCTTTCGGATTGATTATTGATGTTGCTAGGTTGGTTGTTGTTGTTGTTGTTGTTGATTTGGCCGAGTTAAATTCTCGGGGTTTGTGTATTTCACAGGGAAATGCCGCCCAAATTTCGTAGAATTAAGGGCTAATTTGGAATTAAATGCCTAAATGGCTATAGCTAACAATTGATATTCGTTGACTTATTTTGTCACACCCTAATCTTGATCGGGGTGTGACGGGCACCCGGCCCCACATACGGAGCCGAGCGAACCCTCAGACTCCAATTTCATACATATTCCTTTCAAACTTCCAGGTCAAATCACATGAAGCGTACAGAAAGACTTTCAAAGGAACTGATGACAGACATCGTCATCGGCGGCCAAGCGTATCAGACATAACAAACATAACAGTATCAAATCCATAATGTGCGAATGTACATCGCTCGAACATATATACATGTACAAACAGATAGGCCATTCGTGCCACCATAGCAAACGGGGGGGGGGCCGCGCAAGACACGTATCTCGACCCACGACTGCGTCGCAAAGTCTCTAACACAAATCGAAATCACAACTCGGTATGCTCGACTCGGCGACACTCCGGAGGGAAGCGGAGCTCGCCAACCTCGCCGAAACTCCTCCTAGCAAAGTCTTCGATCATCCGGGTGTACCGCGTGGCATGAAACGCAGCCCCCCGAAGAAAGGGGGTCGGACGGAATATGTGTATCGAGTATGAAAGGCAGAAATACAAGAAACGAGGATCATGATCGAATCAAATGTACGTAAGTATAGAGACGAAATCATAACAGCATCCGGATGTACGTAACATATGTACGATATGCGAGTAATAGAAACAAATACAAAAGTGACAGATCAAACCTGTGCGGAATGCAAATGTGCAGAATGCAAATAAAAGTCAGGAACGTGGTCACCCCCTGACGCTGGTGACACAACACATCATACTCCAGAAGTTTTCAAATCTCCGTACATCTCCGAACACATCATAACATCACACACATCAAATCATCAGAGTATATCAGATGCCATATCACATCATAACACCATCAACGGTAACCGGCCCTATGGCGAGGTCTCGGAAACCGTAACACATCATACTGTCGAATATGTCATAATGCGCACGATCACAGAACCGGCCCGGGTACCGGCGAACGAAGTCATAATGTATGCACGAGCAGAGTTGTGAGAAACTAAATGCACATAAACCCAGACTCGATGGAATGATCGAACATTTTTCAAAATATTTGTAGCGGATTACTCGAACAGAATACTTATCTCCGGGTACTTATATCATAATACTTATGTCATCGCTTTTAACAAATTACTTATATCAGAGCACATATATCAAAATGTTCATATCAACATATTTGTATTCAAAAGCTCATATCAAAGTACTCAAATCAGAATGTCCATATCAGGATTTTTATACCAAAAGTGGGGATACTTATGTCAAATTACCGTATCGGAGCGCTTATCAGAATAATCAAGTCAGAACACTCATATCCGAGTTACCAGATACTTATAACAAACTCGGACAATAGCCAAAGGTTCTTCCTTAGTTATCGTACGGAATAAGATAAATAGAGCCATACACATAGGTCTCGGGGATTGCGGGCCCACCTCGGGTCGAGTCGAGGTGGCATACGTAAATTTACGAACATTAGGCCCCATGGAGCCACCGATGATAGTTTTAGGGTAGTTCGGATCCTTTTATAAAATTTTTAGATGTTAAATCAGCTTTCTCATAAAGCATAGAATATTTAATTCAAACGTATTGAATGAAAAAGGGCCAGATTCAGAACTCGGATTTTCAAGAGTAGGACCATCCCCGAGACTCGTAATCAAACCTATTACAACTAGGACATGCCAAAGAAAGAAAGGGTAAGCCTTACATACCTTTTCGCTTCCTACGCCAATCCAAGATCAAATCCCAAACTCTCCAAAAATCTACATTTGGTCACAATTACCAAACATTAGTCATGAATGCTTAAGAGTCCTTTTTTTTTTCCAAATTACCACTTTGCCTACCGAAATTTCGGCAGCATCTCCCCTGTAAATACAACACCCCCGAGCCTCTAACTCGGCCAATTTCAACAACAAACCCGAGAATGAAACTCGGCCAACATTATTAGAAACAATGCCAACAATTATTCCAACAATGCTTACACTATTCACAATGATTCAATGGTACCCGAAATCTTCAACAAAGATGTAATCACACATTTTTCTTGTTCTAGATTCATAAATCATATCAACAACCACTCATTATCAACATCATTCATGCAATGTAAGAATTTAAGCTAATGTCACATTAACTTCTTCAACATTCCGATAACGATTACAACTTCATTCCAAACCATCAAACTTGCATTTTTCATCATAGAATCCATGATAACAACAACTAAAATATCAAATAGAATTAAATTATCATGGCTTGTCAAACCACACCCCATTCGGCCACATCACAACAACAACATATTTCATGAATTTTCCATTTTTTTTCCATACATTACAACAACAACCAACTTACTACATAAAATTAATTCATCATTCTTTCATACAACAACACACACACGGCCAACACCATGCATTTACGGCCACACCCACAACTTCCATATTTTCATGATTTTCACCCCTTTCTACATACTACAATACTCACAACCATCCAAAATATATGAAAGAAGATTGAATACATACCTTTTTACTTAACTTCTTCTTACTTGACTAGGCTCCAAACTTGCACAACAAACGCTTTGCTTGTTCCAACAACCACTCCATGTTGTTGAGGACCTTCCATTAGGTAGGAAAAGTGGAAGAAAATAATTTATTTTGATCATCTTCCATGGCTCCCATTTTTGGAGCCATGGCCGAATCCCACTATATCCCTCTCTTCTTTTTTTTTTTTTTTCTTTCTTTCTTTCTTTCTAGTTTCATCAATTGAAATGATGACTCCACATATATATACATGTCTTCCACAACTTTTCCTTATTTATAATTAAGTCCCTCAAAGTAAGAGTATGGACACATAATCCCTCTCTTCATTTCTCTAGAATTTTTTTCTTTTTTTCTTCAAATTTCTTAAATATAAAAGATGACTTATTCATCTTGCCATGTACACTTTGGCCCTCATTTTTCCATCACATGACCATAAAAAGAGTGGGGCCCACATAGCCCCCACACACACACACTTGCACGGCCAAATGGCCCCTTAATGAATTTTCTTGAACACCTTGTGAAATTACCGTTTTGCCCCTCGACTTTCTTTAATATTACCATGTTGCCCCTTGCCTTCCACATTATTTCCACGGCCCATTTTGCGAACTTTTCTTTTCACCCTTAGTTTCTTACAATATTTTCATACTAATGATAGTCATAAATAATACCTATAACAACTCATCCATTAAAGTAATCTTTGAAATGGTCCCGTCCTTAACTTTCCACGACGACCTCGAAATTTCCAAACGTACAATATACGGGCTATAACATCCTCCCTTTAGAACATTCGTCCTCGAATGTTTAATCGACCTTATGGAGCCTTGTAGCGCGTGGAGGGGGTTCCTTTTATCGTTGCCCTTTTTCTTCATGCTCATTCCATATCATTTATCCTACTTTCCTCATTATCAAGCCCCTAAATCCTTACACGAATCCTCATTCCGTGTTGTGGGTTTCCTTTCTAATACTTGAGAATATGGTGATCCCCTTGCCTATAATAGGGTCTCCCCCCCCCCCTTTTAAGGGGCTCCTCATATGCCAACAGTTCCTCTTTTCAACTCCGTGCACAACATAGCAAAATTTCTTACTGTAAGTGTTCCTTTCATTTTCCGTCGATACCATCCTTCTTGTCGGCATTCCCATATCTTTCCATCCACTATTGGTCCTTTCGTACATCTAGTTTACTTACTTGCTTGTAATTTTCCTTAACCGTGCACCTTCGTTGCAACGGCATATCCGTACTTTTGAGCATTTCGCCACTCTTGTTCTTAGCACAAAATCCTTACGATTGGTACCTTCTCCTTTCTTGTTGTTTGCAGGACCGACTTGGAGTCCACAAAATATTCCCTCTAGTGTACAAATCGTCCTATTCTTAATTCACCTTTAAGAGAGTTCCTCCACACCCGAGGCAACCGTGTTAGTGTAATCGCCCATTTATTTCCTTATATACCTTTCAAAACCGGAATCTTCTAACATTATCACAAGACCTAATCGTCCTTTTCTCTTACTTCACGTTCCTTGTCACGGTCGCTATTCTGTTAGCTCCATTTATTTAAATCGGTTTTCAATCCTCACACACTTTTCCTTCGTTTCATATTACTACACTTTATTCCTTTTTACGCACCCATGCTTGCAACTTCATCCCAAATAATCCTGTGTCTTTCCAGTTATTCCTTTTCGGAGGTCTTGCCCTACCATGTTTCCTTATCTTTCACTTCTTTCGGATATTTGATCTCTTTATTTCCCACCTACTCACTCATTTTCTCTTCTAATATCATAGCATTAAGACTTTTCTACTCTTAACCTATAGCGAAGATGGCGGCTTATCTTATAGTACCCGTACCATTTGTTTTCTTACCACCGTTCGTGTTTCGCACCTTACTCGGTTGAGGCCTTCTTTATCGTAGCATAGGTTGTTGGGGCATACGTGTCCACTGATGCCTTCACAAATGAGCTATCATACGCATTCATATACACATATTCATATAATTATTATCAACTATCCCACAAAATACTTCCAAACTTTATTCAAGCCTATCTAATTCCAAAGCCGTAACGTGCTTTCTCGTCCCTTCTTTAGTCCGGCTCGCCGTGTGCTACGTAGCCTTTTATGGTCTCCAACCATCTCGTATATTCTAATTTCACTTAGGCTATCCCAACTTCTCATCCGTCCCCTTAAATTCCAACTTTGCAAGATTCCTCGCCCATTCCTCGGGGGTCACCCATCCTCCCACCTGAGCACGCTTAACCTAGAAACTTCGACAGAATCTGGCATCCTAATACTGGTATCATCGCGTCCACTTCCACACATGACCTTTATCACGTAATTTGGGACCAGTCGAGACCTTACAGATTCCGGGACACCCTCGTAACACATCTTTTCTTCTACAATTTACCATTTTACCCTTTTCGGCCTTTAGTGTCCACCTTTCACTTCCGTACGTAACTACCTCTCATCCTAGGTTCCCGCATTCCCGACGGTAATGTATACACCTTCATTGCCACTACCGCATAAATACCCAAATATCGTCCGTTCGAATTCCTACTCACTCGCTTTCACCTAATATCCCGTAGCAAGTTAAATTGTCAACTTTCCAAATCCTTCACCAAACCTTGTTCTTCTCATACCATCCCCCCGTACACAAGAAATATCAATAATGCCTTACAGAGCATATATATATATATATATATATATATATATATATACCATATCCCAGCCACCCAGAACTTCCAACTTCAGATAACAGAACAATTATGTCAGTACTTACCCCCGCGACTTTTCATGTCGCCACTTACCTTTCCCCGCCGTATGTAAGGCTTACATAAGAGATTTCATTTCCTATAGCTTGGCTCTATCGCACGATCTAGGATTTAAAAGAAGGTCAACAATCCCTAGATGCCTCGTAGCCTCCTGTTTATAAATGTGGCCGGCTTCACACCATAAACAGGACTCTACCGGACACGACTTTGCAGACAACCCCACGGACAGACCTCGCTCTGATACCACTTTGTCACACCCTAATCTTGATCAGGGTGTGATGGGCACCCGGCCCCACATACGGAGCCGAGCGAACCCTCAGACTCCAATTGCATACATATTCCTTTCAAACTTCCTGTGTCAAATCACATGAAGCGTACGTAAAGACTTTCAAAGGAACCGATGACGTACATCGTCATCGGCGGTATCAAACATAACAAACATAACATCAAATCCATAGGCAGCGGAATGTACATCGCCCGAACATACATACATGTACAAATGTATAGGCCATTCAAAGCCACCATAGCAAACGGTGGCCGCGCAAGACAAGATCTCGACCCACGACTCGTCTCTGCAAAGTCTCGAACACAAATCAAAAATCACAACTCGGGTATGCTCTGACTCGGTGACACTCCGGAGGGAAGTGGAGCTCGCCAACCTCGCTGAAACTCCTCCTAGCAAAGTCTTCTGATCATCTGGGTGTACCTGCGTGGCATGAAACGTGCCCCCCGAAGAAAGGGGGGGCATTTCGAATATGTACCGAGTATGAAAGGCGAAATACAAGAAAACGGGATCATGATCAGAATCAAATGTACAGAAGTATAGTAGACGAAATCATAACCAGATCCAGATGTACAGAACATATGTACGATATGCAGAGTAATAGAAATAAATACAAAAGTGACAGATCAAACCTGTGCGGAATGCAAATGTGCAGAATGCAAATAAAAGTCAGGAACGTGGTCACCCCCTGACGCTGGTGCCACAACACATCACACTCCAGAAGTTTTCAAATCTCCGTACATCTCCGAACACATCATAACGTCACACACATCAAATCATCAGAGTATATCAGATGTCATATCACATCATAACACCATCAACGGTAACCGGCCCTATGGCGAGGTCTCGAAAACCGTAACACATCATACTGCCGAATATGTCATAATGCGCACGATCACAGAACCGGCCCGGGTACCGGCGAACGAAGTCATAATGTATGCACGACCAGAGTAGTGAGAAACTAAATGCACATAAACCCAGACTCGATGGAATGATTGAACATTTTTCAAAATATTTGTAGCGGATTACTCGAACAGAATACTTATCTCCGGGTACTTATATCATAATACCTATGTCAGACTGCTTTTAACAGATTACTTATATCGTAGCACATATATCAAAATGTTCATATCAACATATTTGTATTCAAAAGCTCATATCAAAGTACTCAAATCAGAATGTCCATATCAGGATTTTTATACCAAAAGTGGGGATACTTATGTCAAATTACTGGTATCGGAGCGCTTATCAGAATAATCAAGTCAGAACACTCATATCCGAGTTACTAGATACTTATAACAAACTCGGACAATAGCCAAAGGTTCTTCCTTAGTTATCGTACGGAATAAGATAAATAGAGCCATACACATAGGTCTCGGGGATTGCGGGCCCACCTCGGGTCGAGTCGAGGTGGCATACGTAAATTTACGAACATTAGGCCCCATGGAGCCACCGATGATAGTTTTAGGTAGTTCGGATCCTTTTATAAAATTTTTAGATGTTAAATCAGCCTTTCTCATAAAGCATAGAATATTTAATTCAAACGTATTGAATGAAAAAGGCCGTATTCGTAACTCGGATTTTCAAGAGTAGGACCATCCCCGAGACTCGTAATCAAACCTATTACAACTAGGACATGCCAAAGAAAGAAAGGGTAAGCCTTACATACCTTTTCGCTTCCTACGCCTAATCCAAGATCAAATCCCAAACTCTCCAAAAATCTACATTTGGTCACAATTACCAAACATTAGTCATGAATGCTTAAGAGTCCTTTTTTTTTCCAAATTACCACTTTGCCTACCGAAATTTCAAAGATCTCCCCCCGTAAATACAACACCCCCGAGCCTCTAACTCGGCCAATTTCAACAACAAACCCGAGAATGAAACTCGCCAACATTATTAGAAACAATGCCAACAATTATTCCAACAATGCTTACACTATTCACAATGATTCAATGGTACCCGAAATCTTCAACAAAGATGTAATCACACATTTTTCTTGTTCTAGATTCATAAATCATATCAACAACCACTCATTATCAACATCATTCATGCAATGTAAGAATTTAAGCTAATGTCACATTAACTTCTTCAACATTCCGATAACGATTACAACTTCATTCCAAACCATCAAACTTGCATTTTTCATCATAGAATCCATGATAACAACAACTAAAATATCAAATAGAATTAAATTATCATGGCTTGTCAAACCACACCCCATTCGGCCACATCACAACAACAACATATTTCATGAATTTTCCATTTTTTCCCATACATTACAACAACAACCAACTTACTACATAAAATTAATTCATCATTCTTTCATACAACAACACACACACGGCCAACACCATGCATTTACGGCCACACCCACAACTTCCATATTTTCATGATTTTCACCCCTTTCTACATACTACAATACTCACAACCATCCAAAATATATGAAAGAAGATTGAATACATACCTTTTTACTTAACTTCTTCTTACTTGACTAGGCTCCAAACTTGCACAACAAACGCTTTGCTTGTTCCAACAACCACTCCATGTTGTTGAGGACCTTCCATTAGGTAGGAAAAATGGAAGAAAATAATTTATTTTGATCATCTTCCATGGCTCCCATTTTTGGAGCCATGGCCGAATCCCACTATATCCCTCTCTTCTTCTTTTTTTTTTTCTTTCTTTCTTTCTTTCTAGTTTCATCAATTGAAATGATGACTCCACATATATATACATGTCTTCCACAACTTTTCCTTATTTATAATTAAGTCCCTCAAAGTAAGAGTATGGACACATAATCCCCTCTCTTCATTTCTCTAGAATTTTCTTCTTTTTTCTTCAAATTTCTCAAATATAAAAGATGACTTATTCATCTTGCCATGTACACTTTGGCCCTCATTTTTCCATCACATGACCATAAAAAGAGTGGGGCCCACATAGCCCCACACACACACACTTGCACGGCCAAATGGCCCCTTAATGAATTTTCTTGAACACCTTGTGAAATTACCATTTTGCCCCTCGACTTTCTTTAATATTACCATGTTGCCCCTTGCCTTCCACATTATTTCCACGGCCCATTTTGCGAACTTTTCTTTTCACCCTTAGTTTCTTACAATATTTTCATACTAATGATAGTCATAAATAATACCTATAACAACTCATCCATTAAAATAATCTTTGACAATGGTCCCGTCCTTAACTTTCCACGACGACCTCGAAATTTCCAAACGTACAATATACGGGCTATAACATATTTGTAGAGCAGACGAGGTATGTAAAGCTTGGCCCTTCCTTCTTTTGGCATGCCTTAGTCGTAAATAGGCTATGACACGAGCCTCGAGGAAATTCTACAGTCGCGATCCGACCATGTCTGTGATTCTTATTTGTTTCTTGGTCCTCGTACGCTTGATATGATGAAATATTGGCCCTTATGTCCTTTGTATGACTAAGTTTCAAAGGTTGCATAAAAGTTGGTTTTTTAAAGAATTTTGTTCCTAAATGATTCCGAAAACTACGAAAGTCCGTAACTTTCATACAGTAAACCGGATCGCCTGGATATGCTCAAAAATGATTCCATGATGTATGATGATTATGTTTTCCATAGGCGGGCCCGGCTCTGGTCGACACCCGTTCGTGGGTCCCGCGACTTTCCTTGTGTACTTCTGATGACTTTTGAAAGGATATGACATGACTAGTATTCCGATTTCAAGTACGATCAGTTTACTTATCTTTTGAGTTTGTAATAATGATTCGGTAATATATGATTTTCGTAGGCGGGCCCGGATTGGGTTGACGCTCGTCCGTGGGTCCCGCGACTTCCTTCTGTATAATTCTGATGGCTTTTGAAAGAATTCAGTACGACTATCTTTCCGACCCCCGAATATGATTACTTATTTATCGGTCGAGTCTGAAACAAGGATTTTTATGTATGTGATTTTGATACGTGACTATGATTTCTGAAGTTCGGTTTGATATGTTCCCGAGTGATATTCGGAAGAAAAATCTGATTTGATCATCGTTTTGGCTTGTAAATGATGGTTCGTTGTGATTACCATATTAAGTCTTTGAAATTGTTTTAAACTGTATTTGGTCACTCATAACTCTGTTCATGTATTTTGTTGTTACATTTTTCGCCAAGTCCCGGGTCGGTTATGTTATTATGCGCACTATGTTGTATTCTGAAGTATGATGTGTCCGGTTCGTCGAGCCCCTTTTTGACCGGGAACCGTGTATATATTATGGTGTTCTGATGTGTTTGGTACGCCGAGCCTCTTTCGGCCGGGTACAGCGTATATGTGCTACGTTATATGTATTATGTATGGATTCTGGAATATGCTCAGTTGGAATCAGAGCCGATGGTGGGGCAAACCCAATGGTGTGGCAAACTCAATGGTGGGGCAAACCCAGTAGTGAGGTAACATTCCACACTGGTTTAGGCCAATCCCACATTGGTTTAGGCCAATCCCACATTGGTTTAGGCCAATCCCACATCGGCTAATGGCATCTCATATGATCGGCTATGATGTTATGATGTGTTACGGTATGTATATGATGATCATTATGTTTGCCTTCTGTACCACATATGTATGATTTGTATGTCAGACGCAAGCGCTTTGGTATTTCAGTTATTGTGTCTACTTTCTGTACTTCTGTTTCGATCATGACTCGCTCCGTTTTTACCGTACCTTCTCGCTTGCATACTCGCACATATTTTCGTGCCGACCCCCTTTCTTCGGGGGGGGGGGGGGGGGGCTGCGTTTCATGCCCGCGCAGTACGCATTTTGGTGATCCGCCTTAGGATTCCCATCGGGCGGTCTTGGAGTGCTCCTTGTTCAGAGCCCACCTTTTGGTACATATTCGTTCGTGGCATATGTATTTGTTTGTTGGTACAGCGGGGCCCTGTCCCGTCATATGATTCTGTTGGTCTGTTTAGAGGTCTGTAGACATATATGTGGGTTAGGCCTATCCTGTATAGGCGTGTGTGTATGTTATATGTTCTAGGCGATCCTGTTCGCCGTGGCAGCCTTGTCGGCTTGCATTTGTATATGTTTTGGGCCGTTGCGCCGTATGATAGCCTTTCCGGCTTCAGATATACATATATGTTTGCTTTTGAGACAGATTGAGATAACTTGAGACAGTGTCTAATATTTGTATACGCATAAGCCATTTGTATGTGATTCAGATTTGATGAATGTGTTTGGGTGCCCAGCTCGGGCACTAGTCACGACCTACGGGGTTGGGTCGTGACAGAAGGCCGTGGTAGAGGCCGCGGCGGAGCCTCCAGTTTTAGCGGTCCATCAAACCGCCTATACGCGTTGGTCAGCAGACAGGACCAGGAGGCATCACCAAATGCGGCTACATGTACATGAATCCTTATTGGAATTTCTATTTTTTTTATGTGTGTGTATTTGTTGTATAATTGTTGCTTAATAGCGGTAGGTGGAAATCCAAAGGTTGGTAACCAAGTAGTTATAAGAAATGACGATTAAGACGTGTTCACTATCATTGCGGATCTGGAAGTCTAGGATGGAAAGTAGTTACATCCATGGGTGAAAAGTGAATATGTAGAATCGAGAGAGGGGTAAAATAGTAATTGTACTAGGGGGCGTTCGGGAACCTGTTAAGACTTTACTTTACTCCAAATTATGTAATGAAGGTCAGGCGGTGAGGTGGACGCGGTTATACTAGCATTAGAGTATCGTAGTCTATCGGAGTTCTAAGGTTAAGCGTGCTGGAGTGAGAGAAATTTCAGGATGGGTGACCCCCTGGGAAGTTTACTAAAAATCCTAAAAGGCCAGACATAGGCGAGCCAAATGGGAAGGTGGAGTAGTCTAGAGGAAATTAGAGTATACGGAGTGGGCGGAAACCTCAAGAGATCGCGTAGGCCGAGGCGGATTAAACAGGTAAAGAAAAAGGAGGTGCATCACGGCGCTAGAATTAGGGTGAGTTTGAGCAGTGTTTGGGAATCTTTTGTGAACGAGATGCTGGCAATTATGTATGGGTACAGGTGGGCATGTGATACCCCGTGCATGGCTACATTAACGGATATACGTATTCCGGCAACTAATGTGACGGTATATGGAAGGCATTAATCGGACGACAATGAAGTTCAGCGGAAGGAAAAATGAGTGGCGTGAATGCCATAAGGCAAGCCGATATTGTTCCTACTATAGGGAAAGTTTGGGGAGTACTAACATAATGATATTGGAAAGAGAAAGAAGGTGAACAGATGAATGGCAAGGGGATCGGAATATCGAATAAAAGTGTAGCCTAATTGAGATTAGAAAATGCGGACATAAGGCGAATATAATCAGGTAATAATGTAAGTACACCCCTAAAGGGGGGAAGCGGGTGCGAGAGATGCAAGCACCAGATAGAGACAATTAATACCACAACGTATTTGATACGGATACCCGGCTGAAAGCAAGATTCCTCGCCGAGACAAGTTAGTAAGACCCAAGCCGACAAAAAGGGTAGAGGCTAAAATGGCAATGGAGATAGTGCTGAGAATTAATTGTAGAAGCCTGGAATGATACGACACTAGGAAGTGGAAGCCTAGAGGGAAATACGACGAAAGAACTACGACGAGTAACTTTCGGAGACGCTGTGAAAGGTAACACTACCGTGCTGGACTAGAGACTAAAATGTGAGCGATAAAGTTGTTCGCCAATAATACTACGACTTAGGAAAAAAAAAGAGAAAGAAGAGAAAGGGGAGAAAAATAGAAAACCTCCTATAGTAGGAAGTAGGGAACATCAGAGGGGTGAATACAAGAAGGGAAAAGAGTAGGACAGGATAGGCCATAAGAGAATGTTAGGACGAAGGAATAGGTGGAGTAGAGTGAACCGTAAGAGGGAATATACGTTGTACAAATGGTGTCGCAGTAGTTATATTACCCGGTGGACACTTATGTGTTAGGAATGAGACCGAGAGAATACCTAATGAGAAAAGTTTGGATTCAGTAGTAACCATACGGTAACAATACTCTGGGTGCGGGCAAGAATGATGTAGAGATGATTTGGGTTAAGGTACCGAGACAAAACTAGTATGAAGGACAAACGGGACATGACTATGGTGGAACCAAAGATCTATTCCGATACCAGTTATA
>NW_026727287.1:0-30084 GCF_029784015.1 Lycium ferocissimum
CTTCTTTTTTTTTTTTTTTTTTTTAAATTTTAAGGGCTAGAGGATATGTATACATTGATTAAGTGGTCGCACGTTGATCGCATTAATTAAATGGGGCTTGGGCGAGGCAGCTTATGGCGGGCGCCGGCTACCTCGAAGTTGGGCTTCAAATTTTTCTTTCAATTTTTCTTGGCCCAATTGGTTGAACACTTTTAAAATTTCCGAAACTAATTTCCGAAATTCCAAATTTGCCCCCGGCCTTCCCGATGTCTTTACACCAATAATTTCATAACGACATAAGTATATTAACTAAAATCAAATTATTGCCTTGTAACACACAAGTCTTAATCTCATTCTCATAATTTCCAACCATGCTAAAACACGGGACATAACACAAACATCCGACCCCCACTCGATACGGTCCCCAATGTTGCTTACCGGTGACCGGGCACATTGTGGTATGGACGCATCTCGTCTCGGCCCGAATCACTTCTATACCGAGAACCGGACTATCAAACTCGACTGGGTCCTAATGAATGGAGTAATCGGCTTGGCAAGTACCAGAGTATGACTTCCTCGATCTCCCTCTATGTTCTTTATCGGCACCCGTAGGTTCCGGTTCTCTTACTTTCCCCTTATCACTTTCACGTTCACTCTTGCAGTCGTTGTTGCTTAAATTTTGGGCGTGGGCTTGAATGCGGGAAATATCCATCCGTCTTTGTAATGAAACCGTTAAACATTCTTGATATAAATGTGGCCCTAAGGCGCTCACAAACTTTGTATACTCTCTGTCACCCGTGTCGGCCACCATCGTCGGAGCATATCTAGCCAACGAATTAAATTGAAGGCTATATTCTCGGGCGCTACCATATTTCCTTGCTTTAAATTCAAGAATCTATCCGCTCTAGCTCGGCGGATCTCGGGTGGCAAATAATGACGAATGAAGGCATCAACGAACTCTTGCCACACGGGAGGGGGCGCACTCTCTTTTCTTGACGATCTCCAGTTGTTATACCTTAAAACCGCCACATCTCGGAGTCTATAAGATCGCCAACTCCACCGATTCGGTTTCGTAGGCATGGATAATCCTCAATGTCCTCAACATTTCATCGATAAAACTTTGAGGGGTCTTCGTCGACTTGGACCAAAAATAGGGGATTCAAACTCATAAAATCACGAACTACAGTACTAGCGGCTCCGTCGCTTAGCCCGACCTCTTCAGCCGTGCTCGCGCAACTACTCGTGTCAATAAGTTAATGGCCTCGGCCACTTGTTGGCCTGGCGAGATGGTGGGAGGACCGTAGGCATAGTGAGCCGGAGTCAAGCCCCTTCTTGCTCTTCCGTAACGGCAAGGAAAGTAGCC
Source organism: Lycium ferocissimum (assembly GCF_029784015.1). Lineage (NCBI taxonomy): Eukaryota > Viridiplantae > Streptophyta > Magnoliopsida > Solanales > Solanaceae > Lycium > Lycium ferocissimum. The sequence continues at coordinate 1,343 of NW_026727287.1, forward strand.
GGGAGGCACTAGATGGAACCTCATCACGTGATTCGCCCTCATCTATATTCATAGGCGGCTCTATTTCGCCCCGCCTTCATCGTAATCTCGCCCTCCGGGCGGCTTTAGCTTTCCCTTTTGCGCATTTCGAAATCACAACATACTCATTAGGGAGGAATTTCATCTTATACTTGGCCTTCTATCGCACGATCTCATATGAAGAAAGATGGTCATTTTTCCTAAATGCCCCGTAGCTTTGTTTATTAGCGTGGCGCGCAACACACCATAAACAAGACTCTACTAGACACGGCTCGTGGACACTTCCTAGGACCGAAGCGTTCGATACCACTTGTCACGACCCGACCTACGGGCCGCGACGGTCATCCGGGCTAACCACCGAACACCGCTCACTTTACTGCTTATCTCGCTATCATTCATACTATATGCTCATATATATATAAAAAACCGTCATTTTCTTCGAAATACATTTACTTTATAAACATAGGCCCTTCGCCTATCAAGATAATAATATACATGTACATACATAAAAGCCATGGGACCATACTACCCACACCGCGTATCTACGAGCCTCTACTAGAACACCGAATATATGGACGGACAGACCCCGCCGTGCCCGAAATACATGTACACAAAATGATGTCTCAAAATAACACCTCCGAATAAAGGAGGGCTTCTACAACTCCGCCGATGGCTACCGTGAATCGGCACCGTCTCCCCGTCTACCTCGTGGGCATGAACACGGGTCTGTCAAAGAGAAGGACGTCGCACGAATATTGTACCGAGTAAGTAAAGTACGATAATGATGGAGAAACATAGCAAGAATATAGGAAATAACATAAGATGGGAGGCATCAATATTCTCTTCATAGTACTTACGCTTTCTATAGAACATTTCATGTGCTATTTCGTGCTCGTATACATACATTCATATCTTTTACTTACTTACCTTTCATATCTATTCTCTTGTCATACTCATGCTTGTATCACGTACTTGGCCTATACCTAGCCCTTACTCTCAAGACTTACATGGTATTAGCATATTCGTACTCACATGAATGTGATGCATATGGTATAATCATACAGGTAACATAATCATACGTGAAGCATCATCGTGCTCCTATAAGCATCATACATATAACATAATCGCATTCATAACGGTACCATACCGTAGCATACTCGTATTCATATAGGTTAGTATCATTCATACTCGGCCCCTTCGGCTCGATAGGATCGCTAGCATACGTACTCGGCCCCCTTGGCTCGATAGCATTACTGGTACACGTACTCGGCCTTCTTGGGCTCGATGGGCTTAACAGTATCCGTACTCGGCCCTCTTGGGCTCGATTGGCTTAATGGTACACGTTCTCGGCCCCTATACATAGATACATATACATCACATAGGGCATCATGACCTTAGCATATCTAGTCATCATCTTGCATTCATCCTCACACATACATATACTTTTCATAATGTCGCATCTATTTATACGCATTTAATCACTATCCGTATTCGGCCTCATAGGCTCGACAAAGATATCACATATATCTCATATCGTACATGCCTTATAGGTTCATTACTATTTCTCGTTTCATAGTCATGTAGTAGCTTTGTTTTACTCTAGCGTCATCGTATGCTTATCATCATATCATATGTATACATAATCGTAATAATCGCCCGACCATATAGGTGCGGTGTAATAGTCAATATCACCATATACTCATTACATCGTGCTTATCATAACCGCTTTCATCATAATATGCTCATCCTAACTCATCGTGGTATGCTTGACATAATATACGTATTACAATACATGCATAGGGACTCTCCTATTCATACTTTATCGGGGTGACATAGGTCGTGGACCCCCGATGTCACTACAGCATTCTTACGTATTCGCCTTACCTTGAAGGAACAAGCATAAGGTGGGTGTACATAGTGATCAATATCATTAGATTACATATATTACCTCATTAACTTCTTAGGAGCATCATATCGTAGACTATGACATTTCTAGACTTTAGCTTACTATCATCATCGTCGTACTCATCTCATATCTCTTATCTCGTATAGCTATTCATGAGTGAGGATCTTTACTTTCTTAGAGACAGGAACATTCATAGTAAAGGAGGAAATTCATGCCATAGAAGTCATGCCTTGAAAAGAAAGGACTAAGCTTTACATACCTTTGTCGTTTAGCTTATTCTATTGCTTGCTCGTTCTCCTTTAATTCTCGTTTACCTTCAATGGAATTCGTATCAACATTAGCTATATAATCGTGGAATCATACTTACTAAGGCTATAGAAATTTGGGCAGCATCTCCTTTGTTTATACTACTTTCCGCCATATTCCATATCAACTCCAAACATTCATAATAATCATCATGATATCATTAACAATAATCGTAGTTCATTCACATGATTCACATTCCATAATTTCACCTCGATTTCCCATAAGTATGACTAAAAAATCCATCGTCGTATTCTTTCGTATCCAATACTTATTTCATGTCCTAAAGGTCATTTATGACGTATTTATATCATCAACATATTCATTTCCAAGATTCAATCCAACTACTATTTCAAGATGACATTATTCTTCCATATCTAACCCATTTGCTATACACTCTTTCAATTCATATGTTTCAACATAATAATACTTCAATTAGCATGTAATAAACATGAAACTTACCTTGGATGATAGAGGGACAAGCCTTGGATGACAATTCACCTTTTCCACCAAAACCCTACTTTCTCTCTCTCTTAGGATTCCTTGATTTGTATGACTTTTGATGGGTTTCTTTCACTTGATTCTCTTTATTTCTTGTTGTTGATCTTTGATTTCTAGTGATTTATCATGGATGAAGTGTTTGGAACACTCTAGAGGCTTCTTGAATGGTGGAGGAGAGAAATGAAATGAATGGAATGAAAAAGGAAATGTTCCTTATATAAAACACACTTCAGCCCCGATGGAAATATACGGACCAACATACGGTCCGTATAAAATATACTGGCCGTATGTTGGACCGTATATTTGGTCCAGTGAGTCATGGTGTTCTGGGCTGATCTACGGCTGGACATACGTCCGCATATTTTATACGCGCATATGTCCGGCCGTATGTCCACCCGTACTTTCGAAAGTTGTTTCGTCGACTCGTTTGATCTCCGATCCTTATGGAACCTTCTTAACACTTGTTCAATAAGCTCAATACCATTCTAAGGGACGTTATAACTTTTCTTGGGGCATCATTAGGACATCATTAACTCAATGCTCAAAATTCTCATCCGTTACACTAACTTGTGACTCGCTTCTCTTAACAACTTTCTTTCCTCAAGTCTAATATCTTTGGAAATCTTAATTAGGACTACCAATTACTATCTCTCGCTCCTCTAAAACTCATGTTCATCGTGTCCCTCATGAGTCTATTCACTTGTACGCTAAAGGAAATTTCCGAGGTGTAACACATAACACAGCATAACACCAAATATAAACGGAACCCGGCCCTCTAGCGAGGAGCTCGGTGAACCGTAACACAGCATAACACCGGAATATAACATAGTGCACACTATAACAAAACCGGCCCGGGACTCGGCGAAAGAGGTAATAACAGAATGCACGAGCAGAGTCGTGAGTAACCATATGCAATTTAAAACATTTTCAAAAATTCCATTGAATAGTCAAAACGAACTATCATTTAAACCCAAGAGAGTAGTCAAATCAAGTTTTCCCTGAATGTCACTCGGAAACATGTCAAATATAACTTTAGAAATCATAGATACGTTTCAAAACCTTATGAAGTAGCTTATGGAAAACGAGAACATAATCGTCATTACAGACTCAATATGTAAGTAAGTGATCGACGCCCGAGGGTTAAGACGATAGTCATGCAAAGTCCTTTCAAAAGTCGTTAGAATTGTACAAAGGAAAGTCGCGGGACCCACGGACGAGCGTCAACCCAATCCGAGCCTGCCTATGGAAGGTATGGTCATAATATGCTACAGAATCTCCTACGAGCATATCGAGGCGATCCGGTTCGTCTCTCACAAAAGTTATGACCCTTTTTCGACGTAGAACTTTTTAAGAACAAAACTTTTTATGCAACATTTGAAAATCAATTGTTCCAAAGACATAAGGGCCATTATTCAATTACCTTACGAATGTCAAAGTTAAAAAGTAAACAAGAATCGTAGACATACTCGGATCGCAAGAGTAGAGTTATCCCGAAGCTCGTAGCACAGCCTACTTACAACTACGACATGCCAAAAGAAAGAAAGGTTAACTTTACATACCTTGTCCGCTTCCTAAGCTAATCCAAACTCAAGTCTCGGCTTCACAAATCTACAACAATGTCATTAGATATCAAACATTAGCCATAGGCACTTAGGAATCCGATTCTAAGCTATCACTTGATCTACAGAAATTTGGGCAGCATTTCTCCTGTAAACTCAACAACCCCGAGAATTCAACTCGGCTTAATCTTCAACAACAATACCAACAACAATATTTAACAACATCAACAATTAATTCAAAATGCACTCTAACGTCAATAACTCTTTTCTACATAATTCGACAACATTCCATTTATATTCAAATCACCACATACCATTAAGCCAACTTCAATGCTCATACATTCAAATACCAATCCGAAACCATTCAAACAAAACTCAAGAACATTTCAAACAATCCACACAATATTCAAATGGCCCGACCAACTTACAACATCACCCGAAACCTTCCAAATTCAATAGGAACAACAACAACACACTTCTTTCTCCCAAGTTCATAAACTACATCAATAATCCACATGTTAACAACATTATTCTCCTAAATTCAAGAAATCATATTGAAATCACATTAGCTCCTAAAACAGCCCATAAATGATTATAACTACAATTTGAATCATTAAACCATCATGTTCAACATAGAATTCATAACAAAAACAACCAAATTACTAAATAACATTAGTGCATTCCTTGTACACCAAACAGCCCCTAGTCACGGTCCAACATCAACATGCACGGTTCAACATCAACATCCATATTTTCATGAATTTCATTCATTTCTACACTCTACAACATGCACAAACACCTATAAAACATGTAAGGAAGATTAAACCTCACCTTTTTCCACTTTGTTCTTCAAGTTGGCTAGGGTTGAGAATTGCAAGAACAAAGGATTTGTTTGCTCCAACAACCACTTCATATTGTTTAAGACCTTCCAATTAGTTGAAAGCCTAGAAGAAATAATTTTTTTGATCAAGATTTTTGGCCCTCAATTTTTGCTTGTCTTGGCCGAACATGGCCCCTTTTTTTTTCTCCATGTTTCTTCAACTTTCTTGAGTTGGAAAAGATGAATAATATGTTGCTAGTCATCCATCCTCTATATATATAAAAAGCCCCCAACAAATATAAAGTGCACACATGTACCACTCATAACTTAAACTAATTAAATTTGGCCAAGTTTTGTGGGAGGGACCCACACCATACACACCGCCACATGGCCTTACGGGGGCTATTTCATGAAAATAATTATCTTCCAATAATTCACTTTTAACCCCAAATTTTCCTTAATATTCCATGCCAATAAAATCACAAGCAACTTATGCCTTAAAATAAAATCGGAGGTCAAAAGTCTTTATCTCGCATCCCGGAATAGTCTTGTCCTTAACTTTTCATGGTTAGCTCGGAATGTCCCAATGCACAAAATACGGGATATAACATAATCATACGTGCACGAGCTATTATTTTGCGAATTTATGCTCTTTTAGATCAAGATAGTCATAATTTATCTTTCATGGTCCATCTAGAATTATAATAGGAAGCATCCTAAGAGGTGCTCGGTATGTTAGTTTCAGGTACTCGTCATGGCCTTCTGGTTAGGTCGTGACATTATGAGACCACTACTGAGTCCGTAGCATGCTTTTATGTGTGGTTGCATGTCAGGTTTGCATCTGGGAGATCTGGGGTGATTGTCAGATTTTGGGAATGAGATCGTTAAAAACCAGTAACCTATTGGTGTCTAATGTCCCTCTTTAGCGGTCCCACTACCACTGCGGCGGGAAACGCAGATTAGAATCCTATGTAATGATAAGTAAAATCCTTCATTTCCTATTCCAATATTTATTACTCCTAAGTGTCTTTAAGGCGAATTAAAGAGGTTCTAACTAGATTCTTCTTGGGGATAAGTTCTCTAACCTTGACTTCTTATGTTCTCTAACCTTGATTTCCTTTATTCACCTTTCTTAAACATGAATTCATGGTAGAAAATCTATAGAACTTAAGGAAGAAGATGGGTTTTGATGTGTACCGTATGATGCAAATTAGTTAGTGCGCTACTTGATGAAAAGCCCTCGTAACCGTGACCTAAGGTGGGGCCCACATGTTGGGGTTTTATAAATGGCATACGAAAAGTGATATGAGTAGTACATGGGAAGTTGAGAAAGTCTTAAGAAGGACCCTTAAGCCAAATATGGGCATAAGCTCTCCAAACGGATGATTTAAGGATACATTTTCGGATGATCTGCCTTGGAGGGGCCACAACACTATTATAAGTTTGGAATTTGGAAACACACCAAAAATGAAATTGTAGATAATTGAATGAGCTTTCCAACCATAGGTCGTGGGCCCTCATACGATATTGGAATCAAGAGTTATGATCTTTTTACCGAACGAACACGCAGGCAGAAAAGTTAAGCCTGCGCGAACGCGCCCAAAGGGAGCTCGATCGCGCTGAAGGAATTTTAAGTCTGTCCAGGCAGACCTGGACCGTTATAAAAAGGGGCTTACCCCTTATTTTCTTCATCAAACACCCCAAGCCTTCTCCAAAACTCTGGAGAGTTCTCCCCCAACTCCCCAAGCCAAATTTTAAGCCTAAACCCGCTATAATTCCCGAATTCCGATCAAGACAGCGTATAGTTGTGATTACAAAATCTTATAGAGACGTGGTAAGTTCAATTCAAGGTGGGAAAAAGTGAAGATACAAAAATATTATTGGGAGAGAGTTAAGAATCTCCTATTATTAATGTTAATTTTTGGTTATTTACGGAGATAGAACTGTCAAATAGCCGTATAGTGGTTTTGTTGGTGGAAATATGGGATAAACCCCATTTGAAATGTTTATGGAGTATTTTGGTCTTGAGAATATTATTATTGGTGTTGGTATTGTTGTTGTTGGTTGTTGAATTATGAATTCGGGTTAGGCATATAAACAGGGGAGATGCTGCCTGAATTTCGGTAGATTTTAAGGAGGTTTAATTTGAAGGTTTAGAAAAAGTTTATGATGGTGAGCCTAACAATAGTATGAATGGTTTTATATGTAGATTTCAAGACAGGAGGTAGGTCGGAAAGTCGAGAAGCGAGGTTCCAGGTATGTTAAGGTCAAACCTTTCTTTTGAAGGCATGATCCCTATGCTTTGATTCCATACATGTCATCCATAATATTTTACTCCTAGAAATACCAAAAGTCTATAATTTCTGAAGCTACTTATGATGACTCCAATCCTAGAGATTTCCAAGCCTAAGGTTCTAGATGATTTCATGATGTGACTGAGCGTGCTAGATAATTCTGGATTATATTTAGAATATGTGGCCTCAGCTTATGTCTGAGCATGCTACACAATATGTGGCCTCAGCTTATGTCTGAGCGTACGATATAACATATAGCCTCAGCTTATGTTTGAGCGTGCTGCATAACATGTGGCCCCAGCTTATGTCTGAGCGTGCTACATAATTCTTGATTATATTCAGGATATATGGCCTCAGCTTATGTTATGGATCATTCAAAGTGAGACATGATAGGGTGATGATTATGGTAGTGATGAAAATCCTTATTATTGGAACGAACCCAGCAAATAAACGAACTCCAAAGATTCTATTCCTAGACAGTGTAGGGATATTCGTATCTTTGACCTCTTAAGTCCCGAAGGGGCATCCATAAGTTGTACGTTTTCATAATGATGTCTAAATCCCGAAGGGTACATTTATAAGGCTTCTTTATTCATATGCATTCCATGTTTGATTTTTGAGTCTCGAAGAAGACAAATGAAAAGGGGAAGAAGTTCCCATTTTTAAGAAAAGAGAAGAAGTTCCCGTTTTGAACTAAAAGTTGCTCTGAAGGGAGTCTTTTGATGGTTTCCAAATATTTTCATGCATTTTCATATTTACATACAAGCACGACATCATTTCATGGTAAAGGGGAAAAGGGCTAAGGCGTTATATACGCAAACACCTGATTAGCTGGTATACGATGATTATGATGCCCAAAGGGGCCATTATGCTATTATGCTTGAAGGGGCTGCGAGCAGGGTGAAGGCATGCATTATATCTATATATATATATATATATATATATATATATACATACACATAATCATGCTGCATCAAAGTTCGTATGCAAACATGTTTATCAGAGTTGGTTACAGGTACAGATTGAGTTTGTTACTCTTTTATTATCCGAGTCGAGATATCTTATTTCAATTTTGCTTTACATACTCGGTACATTATTCGTACTGACGTCCCTTTTCCAGGGGGCGCTGCGTTTCATGCCATGCAGATGTATACAGATGAGTAGAAGACATTGGCTATAGGATGTTCCCGTGCTATCGACGGATTGGCGAGCTCCATCTCGGTTCGTAGTCGCCAAGTCAGAGTAATTATGTCATGGTATATCATGTATGTTAGAGACTTTTGCAGACAGTGTCCCGTGGATAGTGCGCCGAGATGTCGACAGTTGTGTAAAGCGACCATATCGGTCGATGTGTTTTTATGCTTTATTTTTAAAGATTTTATTGTGACTAAAGGTTTTCTTGAATTAACGATAAGGGAGAAGTCCTTGATTTGACGAAAGAGTTTTATTTAAAAGTTTTTTTTACCTGACGGAAGTGTCATTTCTTAGATTAAAGGTTCACAAAAAGTTGTGACTCCTGAATGGAATAGTAGTATGGCACTCAGCCGAGTAAGGTCTTGGGTGTCAGTCGCGGCCCTCCAGTTTGGGTCGTGACGTAATGTGTTGAGGCCTTTCCTAGATCTATTTGTGATTGAGTTTGTCGATGATATCCTGGTATACTTTTGATCTGAGAAAGAACATGTGGATCATTTACGTGCTGTCCTTAGAGTTCTTCAGGCTCGGGAGCTATACGCAAAGTTTTCAAAATGTAAGTTCTAGTTGAATTCTGTAACTTTTCTAGGCATATTATTTCGGCTGATGGTATTCGGGTGGATACCCTGAAGATTGAAGTTGTGAAGACTTGGCCAAGACCTATAACACCTACGGATGGTTCGTAGTTTTCTGGGCTTGGCAGGTCATTATAGAAGATTTGTAGAAGGCTTTTCTTCTATTTTTGCACCATTGACAAAGTTGACTAAGAAATTAGCTAAATTTCAGTGGATCGATGCTTGTGAGCGCAGTTTTGAAGACCTGAAGAACAAATTGACTTCGGCCCCCGTCCTAGCACTTCTAGAAGGATTGTAGGGCTATGTTATTTATTGTGATACTTCAGGTGTTGGACTAAGGGCAACATGGTAAGGTGATTGCTTATGCTTCAAGGCAATTATGGAAATATGAGAAAAACTACCCGGCCCATGATCTAGAGTTAGTTGTGCTTATTCATGCATTGAAGATATGGAGATATTATTTTATGGCGTTCATGTTAATATTTATACGAACCACAAGAGTCTCCAGTATATTTTCAAGCAGAAGGAGTTGAATTTACAGCAAGGACAGTGGTTGGAGCTATTGAAAGATTATGATGTGTGTATCTTATACCATACTGGAAAGGCGAATGTAGTAGCTAATGCTCTTAGCTGCAAATCCTTGGGCAGTTTATGTGATGTTCAGCCAGAGAAGAGGGAGTTAGCTCGTGAGCTTCAACAGCTAGCTAGCTTAGGACTTTGCTTGATGGACTCAGGCGATACGGGAGTCACTGTCCAGAATTCAGCTATCCCATCCTTAGTAGTGGAGATGAAAAAGTGCCAATATGAGGACCTCCTTGTTAACTCATTACATAGGTACACTTCCTCAGAAGAAAAAGTCACAATTTGAGATTTCTACTGATGGAGTTCTCACGAATCGAGGTAGATTATGTGTTCCAGATGTTGTAGGGTTACGTCGACATATTTTAGGGGAAGCCCATCCTTCCCATTATTCTGTTCATCCAGGAGCGACAAAGATGTATCACGACGATAAATCCATTTACTGGTGGGACGGAATGAAGAAAGACATAGCAGAGTTCGTAACTCAAGGTCCTAACTGTCAGCAGGTTAACATCGAGCATCAGAAGCCTGGGGGATTGTTGCAAGCTATGTAAATTTCAACTTAGAAATGGGAAGTGATTAATATGGAATTCCTTATAGGCTTGCCTCGTTCTCAGCATAAGTATGATTCTATATGGGCACAAGTGTAGATCACCAATTGGATGGTTTAAATTGGGGGAAGATAAGTTAATAAGGATAGATTTGATCCAGCAAGTAGTGGAAAAGGTCAAGCTTATTCAGAATAGATTATTGGCAGCTCAGAGTCGTCAGAAATCTTATGCAGATAATTACCGACGAGACTTAGAATTTCAAGTTAATGATTGGGTATTCTTGAAGGTGTCACCTATGAAAGGTTTGATGAGATTTTGTAAGAAGGGAAAGCTTAGTCCTCGGTATATTGGGCCTTACAAGATTTTGCACAAGGTAGGCTAGGTAGCTGATGAGTTAGATTTACCTTTGGAATTGGAGTCAGTCTATCCAGTTTTTCATGTATCAATACTTCGCAAGTGCATTGGAGACCCTTCCAAAATTGTACCTGTGGATGATGTCTAGGTCACTGAGCAATTATCTTACGAAGAAATTCCCATTGCAATTCTAGATAGACGAGTTCGGAGACTCAGAACTAAAGATGTATCTTCAGTTAAAGTTCTATGGAGAAACAATAATAGAGAAAAAATGACTTGGGAAGCTGAGGAGGATATGAATTCCAGGTATCCACATCTATTTCCACTCCCAAGAAGGTTCAGACAGAGGCACCAATGTCCTTAGGTATGTAATACTTCCTTTTGATGATTTCTTGGTCGTGTGTACCACTTATTGTTGTTATTATTGTAGCTCTGCGAGGCATTGTATATTTTGGGTTGTTTTGGCAGGATGGTAGTGGCATATTTACAGGAAAAACTCTGGCGAAATTTTTGCATAATCCCTAAGAGTCTAACATTCGAGAACGAATGTTCTTAAGGGGGGAGGAATGTTACACCTTTGAAATTTCCAGTCGTTTGCATTATAAGCGAACTAACGCAAGACTATAGTGGACATGAAACCCTTATAAGGTTAAGAAGGATATCTGATAATTTTAAGTGTGTACCTTAAGGTTTTGGAGTTAAATGAATCGGTGAAAGTAAGTTCGTTGAAGAAATTGCAGTTCAAGTTATGTTTTGGGAAGATTTCGTATCATTTGAGTTATACATTGCTTACCATTGCCTTGAGAGGGAGATATAGGGCCCCTTGTATGGTTAATGAATTTTTATACAAGTGCCAAGAAGGTTCCATAAGGATTGGAGGTCAAGCGAATCGAAAAGAACGCGTTTTCGCGAAAATCGGAGTTTGTGGTCCAGTTTGCGGCCGCAAACTGAGTTTTCTGTGCAGCAAACTGGCCAAAAACTCACCAAATTTGTAGCCTTCACTGCCTAACCTTCTCCCTAAGTAGAGGAGGGGAGATGCGGCCGCATACCCAATATGCTGAGCCGCATCTCCACCGCAAATTGATTTAGGGGGGCGACTTTGGCACCTTTTTAAATCCCAAAAGATCCCATTTTCATATCAACCTCCCACACTTATTTACCCAAACTTCTAGATAGTTCTAGAGAGTTCTTGAAGGTTCCATAACATTCCAAACCTTTCCATATCATCAAGAGAGAAGATCAATATCAAAACCTCAAAGATAATCCATGGGTGGTGATTGTTCTTGTTTCTCTTCAAGGTGGTGATGAACTTGACCTTGGAAAGAGTTGAGTAAGGTGAATTTATTCCATTATAAGGTATGTTTTTCCTATTATTTACATGATTAAGTTTATTTAAAGCACTAGCATGTCTTGAAGAGGAAAGAATCATAGAAGAGAAGTTATAAAGTGTTGAAGTGAAGATGATGACTATGAGGTGAACTTGAAAGGGGAGTTTGGATAAATTTGAGATTAAATTGAATATAATTTCTTGATTATGGTATTTTGGATGTTATTATTGTTGGTTGGGATTTGTTTTGTAATTTGGCGGAAGTCGATAAAATAGGGGAAGTGCTACCCAAATTTCACTAGCTCGTTAATGACACTAGTTTGATCTTAAGAATGTTTTCAAGACTTAACCTTAGTATGAATCCTCATGAATGTAGATTTGCGGTATGAATCCTCATGAATATAGATTTGCAAGCTTGGGAGGGGAACGTTAAGTAGTTAAGGAGACGTAAAGGTACGTTAAGGCTAACACTTTCTTTCTAAAGGCACAATTTCCTTATTGGGAACCCGTATTTGATATCCATAATGTCCTACTTCCTAGGGATGCCAGAAACACATGATTTTCAAGGTTCATATGGTATTGTTGATAAAAGTTCTACATGATTATGATGACGATGATGATGATGATTTCATTTCTAACTATATCAAAGCTTATATTTCCTAATGTTCTCATGACATTATTGAGCTTGTTCCATGATTATTGATTTTATTCCTTGTTGTTGGTCTCTCCTTATGGTAGTTGTTCTTTCGAGGTGAGAAATAACGATGATGATGATTCCGTAATAGAATTTGGAGGTTTACCGACCTTATGTCACTCCGATAGAGTAGTAACGTTTTATTTGGCCTCTCATGCATGTTGTATATATATATATATATATATATATATATATATATATATATATATATATATATATATATGTATGTATGTTACACCACGCAAAAATTTCCCGTTAGCATACAGTGAATAGACTAATGAAGGGCATGACGTGTACGATGTTTTGATAAGAGAGGAATAACCTTTAATGGTCCTAATTAAGATTTCCAAAGACATTCGAGGTAAGAGGGGAAAGTTGCTAAGGAAAGCGAGTCACAAGTTGTGTGTCGGGCAAGAATTTCGAGAATCGAGTTAATGATGTTCTAATGATGCTTTGGGAAAGAGTTATAATGTCCCTTAGATTGATGTTGAAGTGTTAAACAAGTGTTAAGAAGGTTCCATAAGGATTGTAGATAAAACGAATAACGGAGAACATTTCTGAGAGAAGGAGTTATACGACCGACTTATACGGTCCGTATAAGGGGCCGTATAACACCCAACAGAGATGATGTCTAGCCAGTGGTGAACCAAGACCACTTATACGAACCGTGACATGTTCCACGGACCGTATAAGTGTCCGTGAAAGTCCCGACGAGCTGAATAAGTTCAGTTATATAAATGTGTTCCCACTTTATTTATTTCATTTCCCACATTCCTTCATCTCTCTCAAGACCTCTAGAAGATTCCATATATTTCATCCACAAGAAAACAAAGGAAATCAAAGATCAATATCAAGAATTCAAGTGAATCAAGTGTATGAAACCATTAAAGTCATCTAAACCAAGAAATCCCAAGAGAAGTGAATTAGGGTTTTTGGTGTAAGAAGGGAATCCGCACTCAAGGATTATTCCTACAATATCTAAGGTAAGTTTTATGGTATTTTCATGATGTTTGAAGTAGTGAAAAGTTGAAACACTTGGATTGTAGTAGAACATAGCAAATGGGTCATAAATGTGGGAATAATGTCATTGTTGAGTAGTAGTTGGAATGAATCATGAAAACGGATATGTTATGATTGTAAGTAGGTTATGAATGACATTTAGAACATGGAATGAGTATTACATGTGAAAGAACATGATAGTGATCTATGGTCATGATTATGGGGAATTTGAAGTAAAATTGTGAAATGTGAATAATGTAAATGAATGAGGATTGTTGTCTATGATATTGTGATTGTTATTATGAATGTTTAGGAGTTGATATGGAATATAGAGGAAGCCGTATAAACAAAGGAAATGCTGCCCAATTTTCTCTAGCTTTAGTAAGCACGTTCTTATAATCGATTAGCTAATGTTAATACGAACTTTCTTGAAGGTAGAAACGCTAGCATCGAAGGAGAACAATCAAGCGATAGAATTGTTAAACGAAAGAGGTATGCAAGGCTAGTCCCTTCTTTCTAAGGCATGACTCTATGGTATGAATCTTCCTATCTTTCTATGACATCTCTACATATATGTATGTATCGGAAATGATGAGTCTACGTTATGGAGAGCTCTCATGAGATAAATTTAAGAGGTATGTTATGAATATGATGATGAGCCCAAGTCTAGAGACCCTAAAGCTCATGATATGTTGTTTCTACAAAGCTAATGACCTCCATACGATTCCTTGATATTATTCATTGTTGCTAGATCCACCTTATGATATTAGTCCCTTCCTTTTTAGGCAGGAATTTTATGGCACGATTTTCCCTCATTCTCCATGAATCTCCTACATTCCGAAGAACCAAGAGTCTATGTTCATGAATAGTCATATGAGATAAAGATAAGAGATACATTATGAGCACGATAGTGATGATGATGAGTCTATGACTGTAAGGAGCTACATATGTATGAGATAAAGAAAAGAGGTAAGACACGAGTATGATAATTGACAATGATAAATTAAGTCTAAAGAATCCTAAAGTGAGATATGATGCCCATGAAGTTAATGATTCTAAGTATGGTTCCAATGATGCTTTTTCTTGTGTACACTCACCTTAAAACGTTAGTCCCTTCAAGGTGAGATATGATGATTATGTACTCCATAATGTAATCGGGGGTCCACGACCTCATGTCACCCCGACTTCGCCATGGTTGTCGTTAATGTTCTAATATATGCTTTAATGATAGATGTATGGTAACGTTAAGTATATGTATGTATGTATGATAGCATCGAGTCCCGGAAGGGCCGAGTACGGATAGAATCGAGTCCCGGAAGGGCCGAGTACGGATATTATTGAGTCCCGGGAGGGCCGAGTATGGATGATACCGAGCCTATACGGCCGGGTACGCGGCTGTACTGTATTGTAATTTATTGCATACGTAAGCATGTGAATGTAACAAGCGTATCCTTAGAGGAATAAAGGGGTAAGTACGTATGGCGAATGTCCAAAAAGGTATTATGAGAAATGAACAGTTATTTTATCTTATGCTATCCCTTATGCTCCTATTATGTATTATTATTGTTGATGCCTTACATACTCAGTACAATATTCGTACTGACATCCGTTTCCTTTGGACGTTGTGTTCATGCCCACATGTAGATAGGGAGGCGACCCAGACTCATAGGAGCTGTTAGCTGACTGAGAGCACTCCATTGTTCCGGAGGTGCCATGGATTTATGCTTTTGGTATATATATGTTTTGGGCATGACGGGGCCCTGTCCCGTCCATATATCTAGTACTCTAGTAGAGGCTCATAGATACGTATGTGTGGGTAGTATGGTCTCACAGTTTCCCATCGTATGTGTATATGTATTATTTTGATAGCCGAAGGGCTTATGTATATAAAGTGAATAAGTGTCAAATGAAAATAGCTTTTTATGATTATGAGCATAAGATATATGAATGAATGCAGGATGAGTCATAGAATGAGTGGTGCTCGGTGGTTAGCCCCGGGTACCCGTCATGGCCCTGGTCGGGTCGTGACAATGTATGAATGTATGTATGTATGTAATTTCTCACACTGCGCCGCACTTTAGACGGCTGGGAAGGCAAGTAGATGTTCACACCACTGCAATGGACAACTTATGATATCATCCCGGACGCGAGATGCTCGGACACGGGATAATGAAGATATGATATATGGATCGGGTTGCGCGTTCCGCAGCAATATATATAATGATGATATGATATATGGATCGGGGTGCATGTTCCGTAGCAATATATATAATGATGATATGATATATGGATCGGGCTGCACGTTCCGCAACAATATATATAATGATGATATGATATATGGATCGGGCTGCACGTTCCGCAGCAATATATATATATAATATGATATATGGATCGGGCTGCACGTTCTGCAGCAACACGTATATACGTATATATATATATATGTATGAATGGAAAATGTTTTATTTTTAGAGCTAACCATGCATGACATCCGCCTTAAGAGGCATCCAGATGTACAGGTTATCTCTCTTATCTCATGTTACTTTCCATATCATTATTATATTGCTATTCATGCCTTACATACTAAGTACATTCTTCGTACTGATATCCTTTCATTTGTAAATGTTGCGTTCATGCCTGCAGGTAGGTAGGGAGACGGATTAGATTCTTAGGTGCTTCATCAGCTATCTCTCAAGAGTGCTCCATTTTCCTCGGAGCTATAGTCTAGTGGTACTATTCTTTTGTGTACATATGGGCATGGCGAGGCCTTATCCCGTCCTTGTGATATTATGCATCCTTGTACGGGCTCGTAGATAGATGTGTATAGTTAGAGGTCCTATAACCTTATCGGTTCATTTCTTGTTTATCATTTATGGCAGCCTTGTCAGCTTGTATACCTATATATATGGGCTTAGTTGATGATAATCATACAGACGAGCTATTATTTTTGCGGATTTATGCTCTTTTAGATCAAGATAGTCATAATTTATCTTTCATGGTCCATCTAGAATTATAATAGGAAGCATCCTAAGAGGTGCTCGGTATGTTAGTTTCAGGTACCTGTCCTGGACTTCTGGTTAGGTCGTGACATTATGAGACCACGAGTGAGTCCGTAGCATGCTTTTATGTGTGGTTGCATGTCAGGTTTGCATCTGGGAGATCTGGGGTGATTGTCTGATTTTGGGAATGAGATAGTAAAAAACCAGTAACCTATTGGTGTCTAATGTCCCTCTTTAGCGGTCCCACTACCGCTGCGGCGGGAAATGCAGATTAGAATCCTATGTAATGCTAAGTAAAATCCTTGATTTCCTATTCCTATATTTATTACTCCTAAGTGTCTTTAAGGCGAATTGAAGAGGTTCAAACTAGATTCTTCTTGGGGGTAAGTTCTCTAACCTTGACTTCTTATGTTTTCTAACCTTGATTTCCTTTATTCACCTTTCTTAAGCGTGAATTCATGGTAGAAAATCTATAGAACTTAAGGAAGAAGATAGGTTTTGATGTGTACCGTATGATGCAAATTAGTTAGTGCGCTACTTGATGAAAAGCCCTCGTAACCGTGACCTAAGGTAGGGTCCACATACCGGGGTTTTATAAATGGCATACGAAAAGTGATATGATTAGTACATGGGAAGTTGAGCAAGTCTTAAGAAGGACCCTTAACCCAAATATGGGCATAAGCTCTCCAAACGGATGATTTAAAGATACATTTTCGGATGATCTGACTTGGAGGGCCACAACACTACTATAAGTTTTGAATTTGGAAACGCACCAAAAATGAAAGTTGTAGATAATTGAAAGATCTTTCCAACCATAGGTCGTGGGCCCTCATACGATATCGGGATCAAGAGTTATGACCTTTTTACCGAACGAACACACAGGCAGAAAAGTTAATCTATGCATGGAATTTGATGAATTAATGATCAATAGGCTTGAATCTTCCATTAAAGTGATGAATTGAAAGATTGAAAGTTAGGGTTTATACCCAAATTTTTGGTTTTGACTTAAATGATGAAATTGACCAATTCTTGAGCTAGTTTAGCAATTGGAGTGTAGAATCAAACTTCTAGAACGTTGGGTTGCGTAATCCAGTATTCGAAATACCTGTTTTACCCTTTTGGGCCCATTTCCCCTCTTTTACTTAGTTGATTTTGATTCGAATAAATGTATAGCAATATGGGTGCCATTGTTTCTCATTTCTAACTTAGAATTCAATAATGGATATTCGATAATGGATAGACTTTGATTACTTGGAGGCTCTTTGGAAGGTCAAGGCGCAAATTTGATTTTTTGTGGCTCCAGCTCGGCAGTGAGGTAGGTTACGACTTACCTTTTTGGTTAGACTTGTCACACCCCGACTTTATTAGGGTGTGATGGGCACCCGACCCCATATTCGGAGCCGAGCGAACCCGCTAACTCTTATTACACATATGAACTTATGAATCCGTTAGAAAGGAATACGTAGAATTTTTTTTTTCATAAATAGAATCTAACGTCATATAGGACTCGTGACACGGAACATAATAGCATATCGGCTGTTGGAGCCGCTTATACATGACAACCCAATACCCACGACTCTGCAAAGTCTCTAACTCCAAACAAATCATCATGGCACATATACTCTGACTCGGCAAAGCACTCCAAGACAAGTGGAGCCCGCCAATCCGCCGGGACATCTTCTATGCTAGCTTCAGCTCATCTGGGTTCACCTGCGCGGCATGAAACGCAGCCCCCGAAGAAGAGGGGTCAGTACGAGCAATGTACTGAGTATGTAAGACATGGATGATAACATAGAAAGCAACGTAATCAGGTGCAATAACAGTATGGAGATGTAGTACATATCGTGTAAGAGAGAGTATCCTGTACATAGGAGGCATATCATGTATAAGAAAGTAAGCTGTGCATATGGAACATGTCATGTGTAAAGCTGTAACCTGTACGTATAGAGCATATCATGTAAAATGGAACATAGGGATCATCTGTAAAGCTGTAACCTGTACATATGAGTGCCCCTAGGGGCGGATGCCATGCATGCTTGTCTGGTCATATGGTATCATAGCGCCGAACAAGCCGGCTCACCCACATAGCGCCGAAATACGTCGGCTCGCCCATAAATCCCGCGTCCGGGATGATAACGCCAGCTGACCAGGTGGCAATGAAACATGTTTCCCTTCCCATTCCCTACATATACATGTATCCCATCCCCCCAACCCATATACAGGTATGGCATGCATGAGAGCCCAAAGAAAGTCATGTACTCGTCGGAGGGACGTAAGGTCGGAAACCTCCGATCGCATTATGGAGTAATCATGGCCGCTTTGTCTCACCTTGAAGGATCGATAATCATAAGGCGAGACTACCAAGAACATGTCATTTCGTATCATGTCATAGCATATCATCTCATATCAAATCATGTCGTGTCATATCATGTCATGTCATGTCGTGTCATAGTCATTTTCTCATATTTAACATCATCATGATCATCATAGAATCATAGTCATTGTTTTAGCCATAAGAACTTTCAATAATGTAAAACTTGGTTTTTGAAGAAAAAGGAATATTTTGGAAAACATTTGTAAACTTTTAGGAAGGAAAATCATGCCTTGGGAGGATTGATTTTTTGGTAGTCGGAATGGCAACCAAGATCTTCCATTAACTATAGTACGGAAATAAGCCAAATGGGAAAATAGGAGGGAATTCGGGAATAGTGGGCCCACCTCGAGTAAAATGAGGTGGCGTACACAATTTACGTATAATACGTTTCATAGCATTACTTATGAGAGTCTTAGGGTGGTCGGGTCTTATTCATACAAGTTCTAGGTGTTTAGACATTTCTTTCAACTATTCATGAACATTTACTTCAATTCTACTGAATGAATAGTAACCAATTTCAATCTCGGATTTCTAGGATTAGAGTAGTCCCCGAGACACGTATTCAAGCCTATTACATCTAAGACATGCCAAAGAAGGAAAGTGAAGTCTTACATACCTTTTTCCGCTTTGTACGCTGCTCCAAATCCAACTTCCAATTTCGCCAAAATCTACAATTTGGTCACATATACCAAACATTGGTTATAAGACTTTTGAATTTAATTTAAATCAACGCTCGTCTTGACTTCTCAAATAGATTCATTTGCCCGCCGAGATTTCGGCAACATCTCCCCTGTAAATACATCCTACCCCCAAGTTCAACTTGGCCAATTTCAATCAACAACAACAACCCGAGAATGAAACTCGGCCAAAATATCAACCAACAATACCCACAATCCATTCAAGACACACTTTATCACTAGCAACCTTTGCCATATATTTCAATAACACTTCAATTCAATTCGCACAATGTTCGAACAACTTAATCTACATGCTACTTCATCCGAAACCTTCGACTTCAACAACAAACATACATTTCATTATCCTTCATATATGTTACTTCGACAACAACCTTCATTGTTCATCCATAACCCATAACAACAATAACTAGAATATTAAATTACATCAACTTACCATGCCCTATACCATTCGGCCACAACAACAACACATAGATTTTCATGATTTTTCATTCTTTTTCTATACATTACAACAACACAAGATTAAGTAAAATGTATTCATTTCTTTCCATGCAACACCACCATATTCGGTCACACATGCATACTACACATTTTCATGAATTTCATGTAATTCTACATACCACATCATCCACAATCATCCATTTCTACTCATTATAACAACAACCACATACTACATAAAATAATTAATCCATCACCCATACATAACACCAAACATATACGGCCACACACAACACCTACTATTTCCATTCAACTCAACTTGCTACAACACACGTAAACCTTCCATAATACATAAAAGAAGAGAAATTCTCACCTTTCCTTCAATTTCTTCACTTGGCTAGAATCTTGAACTTGCCACAAGAGATGGTTTTCTTGCTCCAACAATTGCACCACATTAAAGAGCATCCTTGACTTGGTAGAAATACTTGAAGAACATAATTTTTGAACCAAAGATTGAAGACTTGAATTTTTTTTCTTTTCTTTTCTTTTCTTTTTTCTTGCCTTGGCCGAATGGCCTTGGCCTTGGTCTTCTTTTTTTTTTTTCTTGCTTTTCTCTTGAATTAAAGATGATATATATATATATATATATATATATATTATATATATATATATATATATATATATATATATATATAAATCCTCAAGCATGTGAGGGGCACATGCCCCTCTCTCAATTTCTCTAGATTATTCATCCTTTTTCTTGAATTTTCTAAATTAAAAGATGACTTATTTGTCATCTTTTCCATTCTTTTTTTTTTTTGTGTCACATGGCCAATATGGCCCCTTTTAGAACTCTCATGAACCCTTTGGTGAAATTCCCGTTTCGCCCCTCGACTTTCCTCAATATTACCAATTTGCCCCTAGCCTTCCGCATTATTTTTACGGCCCATTTTGCGAATTTCTCTTTTGCCCTTATCCTCTCACAATATTTCCATACTAATAATAGTCATAAATAATATTCACGATAACTCGTACACTAAAATTATTTCAGAACATAGTCTTGTCCTTAACTTCCCGCGGTTAGTTCGGAATATCCAAATGTACAAAATACGAGGTGTAACATCCTTTCCCCCTTTAGAACATTCGTCCTCGAATGTTCAACTAGTCGTACGGAGTCTCATAAGCACCTCGGGGGGAGCTCCCTTTTCGAAGTTATTTTCCATCCTTCATATCAGCTCTTAAGCTATTCAATACCGTTCTCTTTGTCGTACTCCTTCTCCTTATATACGTCCATTTTCTGGCGTCGCACTACTCAAAATTTGTGCGAACTTCTCATATTACCTTAAACATTATCCGGACTTCTATCCACTCATTGTTGGTTTCCCCGACCTTACTAATTCTCTTCAGTGAAAGGTCTCATTTGTAACTCAAGCGTTCATATCAAACACACTACCGTATCAACTGTCTTTAT
Source organism: Lycium ferocissimum (assembly GCF_029784015.1). Classification (NCBI taxonomy): domain Eukaryota; kingdom Viridiplantae; phylum Streptophyta; class Magnoliopsida; order Solanales; family Solanaceae; genus Lycium; species Lycium ferocissimum. The sequence goes on from NW_026727287.1 coordinate 22,988, forward strand.
CCCATCTTTACATTTCTCTCACCTGCTTCCCCCCTTTTGGGGTGTACCTATACCATTATCCGTTTATACTTCATCTCATGTCCTCATTCCCAATCTTAATCTATAGTAGAATAATAATAACTTACTTTGCAACACTTATACCATTTGCTCTTGCTGTCACTCGAACTTCGGTACCCTTACTCGATTAATGCCTTTTGTACCGTAACTTCGGTTGCTGGAATTCACATGTTCACCGATACAATCATATTTGGGGTATCCCACACCTTCATATATACATACATATGATTACCTACCAACTAGCCCACAAAATACGCCCAAACGCTGTTCAAGCCTATCCTAATTCCCGAGCTGTGATGCACTTTTTGTCTCTTCACCATTCTAGCCTACCTCGTCCTGTATGTCCTCTTATAGTCTCCAACCATTCCGTATACTCTGATTTCCTTAGGTCACTCTTAGCTTCTCATTTGTCCCTTGTATCTCTCTTTGTAAAACTTTTAGTTTACTTCCCAGGGGGGTCACCCATCCTGAAATTGCTCCCACCTGAGCACGCTTAACCTCAAAACTTTGGTGGGGTTCGGTGCCTTAACACTGATATTTTCGCGTCCGCTTTCCCACATGGCCTTTACTACTCGGTCTGAAGCCAATCAAAACTTTATAACTCCCGAGACATTTTCGTAATACGTCCTTTCTTTTACAATGACTGTTTTGCCCTTTTCTTTTCCCGATGTCCACCTTCCGCCTGCATGTATGGCTATTTCCGTCGGCGCCCACTCCACGTAACAAACAAGTATATCGGTCCAATCTTACCTTTTTCGACTTTCCATATCATCATTCGCCTTTTTCCGCCGATCTTCGGGCGCCTACGGAAATCAACGATTAATATAATGAATCTTACTTCCTGTGACTTGGCTCTATCGCACGATCTAATGACAGAAAGAAGGTCAACCATTCCTAAATGCCCCGTAGCCCCCTGTTTATAAATGTGGCCGGCTTCACACTCATAAACAGGACTCTACCGGACACGACTTTGCAGACAACCCTTGGACCGACCACCGCTCCGATACCACTTTGTCACACCCCGACTTTATTAGGGTGTGATGGGCACCCGACCCCATATTCGGAGCCGAGCGAACCCGCTAACTCTTATTACACATATGAACTCTTTGAATCTCAAAACAAAGGAATACGTAGAAATTTTTTTTTTCGTTTTTAAATAGAATCTAACGTCATATAGGACTCGTGACATAATGTATAATAAAACATATCGGCTAGTGGGGCCGTTTTATACATGACAACCCTAGACTCACGACTCGTCCGCAAAGTCTCTAACTCCAAACAAATCGGTAGCACATATACTCGACTCGGCAACACTCCAAGACAAGTGGAGCCCGCCAATCCCGCCGGACATCTTCTGTAATGGCTTCTACTCGTCGGGTGTCACCGCGCGGCATGAAACGCAGCGCCCGAAGAAGAGGGGTCGACGAGCAATGTACCGAGTATGTAAGACATGGATGATAACATAGAAAGCAACGTCATGTGCAATAACAGTATGGAGATGTAGTACATATCGTGTAAGAGAGAGTATCCGTACATATGAGACATATCATGTATAAGAAAGTAAGTTGTGCATATATGTCATGTGTAAACCGTAACCCGTACGTATAGGAACATATCATGTAAAATCGTAACCGTACGTATGGAACATATCATGTAAAGCTATAATCGGTGCATATGAGTGCCCCTGGGGGCGGATGCCATGCATGCGTGTCTGGTCATATGGTATCATAGCGCCGAACAAGTCGGCTCGCCCACATAGCGCCGAAATACTCCGGCTCGCCCAAATCCCGCGCATCCCGGATGATAACGCCACCGACCAGGTGGCAATGAAACATGTTTCCCTTCCCATTCCCCACATATACATGTATCCCATCCCCCCAACCCATATACAGGTATGGCATGCATGAGAGCCCAAAGAAAGTCATGTACTCGTCGGAGGGACGTAAGGTCGGAAACCTCCGATCGCATTATGGAGTAATCATGGCCGCTTTGTCTCACCTTGAAGGATCGATAATCATAAGGCGAGACTACAGAGAATAACAAGAACATGTCATTTCGTATCATGTCATAGCATATCATCTCATATCAAATCATATCGTGTCATATCATGTCATGTCATGTCGTGTCATAGTCATTTTCTCATATTTAACATCATCATGATCATCATAGAATCATAGTCATTGTTTTAGCCATAAGAACTTTCAATAATGTAAAACTTGGTTTTTGAAGAAAAAGGAATATTTTGGAAAACATTTGTAAACTTTTAGGAAGGAAAATCATGCCTTGGAATCGAGGGATTAGTTAACACAGCTATTTTTTGGTAGTCGGAATGGCAACCAAGATCTTCCATTAACTATAGTACGGAAATAAGCCAAATGGGAAAATAGGAGGGAATTCGGGAATAGTGGGCCCACCTCGAGTAAAATGAGGTGGCGTACACAATTTACGTATAATACGTTTCATAGCATTACTTATGAGAGTCTTAGGGTGGTCGGGTCTTATTCATACAAGTTCTGGGTGTTTAGACATTTCTTTCAACTATTCATGAACATTTACTTCAATTCTACTGAATGAATAGTAACCAATTTCAATCTCGGATTTCTAGGATTAGAGTAGTCCCCGAGACACGCATTCAAGCCTATGATGTCTAAGACATGCCAAAGAAGGAAAATGAAGTCTTACATACCTTTTCCGCTTTGTACGCCGCACACTCCAAATCCAACTTCCAATTTCGCCAAAATCTACAATTTGGTCACATTTACCAAACATTGGTTATAAGATTTGAATTTAATTTAAATCAAGGTCTTGACTTCTCAAATAGATTCACTTATGCCTACCGAGATTTCGGCAACATCTCCCCTGTAAATACATCCTACCCCCAAGTTCAACTTGGCCAATTTCAATCAACAACAACAACCCGAGAATGAAACTCGGCCAAAATATCAACCAACAATACCCACAATCCATTCAAGACACACTTTATCACTAGCAACCTTTGTCATATATTTCAATAACACTTCAATTCAATTCGCGCACAATGTTCGAACAACTTAATCTACATGCTACTTCATCCGAAACCTTCGACTTCAACAACAAACATACATTTCATTATCCTTCATATATGTTACTTCGACAACAACCTTCATTGTTCATCCATAACCCATAACAACAATAACTAGAATATTAAATTACATCAACTTACCATGCCCTATACCATTCGGCCACAACAACAACACATAGATTTTCATGATTTTTCATTCTTTTTCTATACATTACAACAACACAAGATTAAGTAAAATGTATTCATTTCTTTCCATGCAACACCACCATATTCGGTCACACATGCATACTACACATTTTCATGAATTTCATGTAATTCTACATACCACATCATCCACAATCATCCATTTCTACTCATTATAACAACAACCACATACTACATAAAATAATTAATCCATCACCCATACATAACACCAAACATATACGGCCACACACAACACCTACTATTTCATAATTTTCATTCAACTCAACTTGCTACAACACACGTAAACCTTCCATAATACATAAAAGAAGAGAAATTCTCACCTTTCCTTCAATTCCTTCACTTGGCTAGAATCTTGAACTTGCCACAAGGGATGGTTTTCTTGCTCCAACAATTGCACCACATTAAAGAGCATCCTTGGCTTGGTAGAAATACTTGAAGAACATAATTTTTGAACCAAAGATTGAAGACTTGAATTTTTTTTTCTTTTCTTTTCTTTTTTTTCTTGCCTTGGCCGAATGGCCTTGGCCTTTGTCTTCCTTTTTTTTTTCTTGCTTTTCTCTTGAATTAAAGATGAACACATATATATATATATATATAAATCCTCAAGCATGTGAGGGGCACATGCCCCTCTCTCAATTTCTCTAGATTATTCATCCTTTTTCTTGAATTTTCTAAATTAAAAGATGACTTATTTGTCATCTTTTCCATTCTTCTTTTTTTTTTTTGTCACATGGCCAATATGGCCCCTTTTAGAACTCTCATGAACCCTTTGGTGAAATTCCCGTTTCGCCCCTCGACTTTCCTCAATATTACCAATTTGCCCCTAGCCTTCCGCATTATTTTTACGGCCCATTTTGCGAATTTCTCTTTTGCCCTTATCCTCTCACAATATTTCCATACTAATAATAGTCATAAATAATATTCACGATAACTCGTACACTAAAATTATTTCAGAACATAGTCTTGTCCTTAACTTCCCGCGGTTAGTTCGGAATATCCAAATGTACAAAATACGAGGTGTAACAAGACTTCACTTAGCGAAGCATATGTAGAGTTAGTTATTGATGAAGAAAGCATACTAAGCCATTGGGTATGAAGTTGGGATGGATATTCTTGGGATTGGTATTGTTGACTGTTTTCTGGGCTTGTTGCCTCTTGTAGTTTATTACCTTGATGCCATTTGCGTGAAATTGGACTTGTACTTAGTTTTCATATTGTGATTATGATACGGTTGTCTCTCACTTATCTTGACATTATCATGGATAGAGGAAAGGACTTCACTTAATATTGATGTTGTGATATGTGTCTATGTGTGGCATGATTGGGATTGATATGACTCACTTGATATGTAATTTTCATTCCATTCATCCTCATTTCCATGATACATTGATATTACTTGTGATTGGTGCCGATGATGATAAGCGAGAATGAAACATCCGTGATTCTTGGACATACTTGATATAATAGCCATCTCTAAGTTGTGTGCGGAATGGCTAGTAGTGTGGAGGTGAAATCCAATTAGGCTGGTTCCATAAGGTGTTATGTGGCCTTTTCGCCACATTTGCGATGTTTGTGACTTGTATTTGCATTCATCTCCTCTTGATATCTCACTTATCATTGTAAATGGAAGGTTAATGAAATTGACCTGAAATTGTGAAGTGTACTTTATGACAAGGATGGGATCTTTGATATGATCTACTATTGATGTTGATATCATGCATGAAATACATTCTTATTTGGGAAAAGTTTACAAAACACACTTCAACTTTGACCGAAATTGCTATAACACACTCCAACTTTGCGGGGGTCCTATGACCCCCCTGGACTATTTTTTTGTGTATTATTGAGGGTATTATCAGGTGATATGGACAAAAAAGTGAGCACATCCAAAGAAGGATTATTTGGAATTCAACATGGTAAAATAGAGACGTCTTATTCATACAAGTTCGGTGTTTAGACATTTCTTTCAACTATTCATGAACATTTACTTCAAGCTTTTAAGTCCACCCTTGCGCGCTCAACCAACATGTGCTCACTTGCTTGTCCACGTCGTATACCAAACATTGGTTATAAGACTTTTAATACCCTCAATAATACACAAAAAAATAGTCCCAAGTTCAACTTGGGGGTGAACAAACTACAATCCATTCAAAAATAAGACCCCCACAAAGTTGGAGTGTGTTATAGCAATTTCATATATTTCAATAAAGTTATAATTTTTTAGACCCTTTTCCCTTCTTATTTCATATGATGATTTGTTATGAACTGTAATTGGAAATGATGATAACTGAGAGAGTGTAGTCTCCGTGGTCTTGGCTGGAGAGCATAAAAGAGAGATGAGTGTCCGATGCCCGAGGTCTTTGTCGGGATTGTGAGAGTAGTACATGGACTTCGCAGGTCCCTAATGGGTCATGACTATCCTTATCACAAGCATTACTAAAATTATAAGATATGATCAGGAAAAAGAGAATCCTCATAACATGGTTCTATCGCACGACCTAAGATTATAAAGAAAGAAAATCTTCTTTGTAGTTTAAATGCCTTTTTTTTTTGATTATGTCACTCGGGCACCTCCTATTTATAAGTGTGGTGCATTGATATGTAATTTTGCTCCACTTCACAATATTTCCATAAATAAGACTAACTCAGACATAAAATGACATTCTTAACATACTTGATATAATGTCCTTAAGTTGTTCAGTGTAACAACCCTAGGACATTGTAGACTTGTATTTGCACCTACTCGATACATTAAATTGGGACTCTATCCGTCACACCCCGATTTTACTAGGGTGTGATGGGCACCCGACCCCAGATACGTTCGGAGCGAGCGAACCCACTCGACTCTTATTATATACATACATAAACTTTCGGACTATTAATCAAACAAAAATGACAAATACAACAAATGTTCGATGATTTGGAAATATCCTTTGTAGAAGGTACAAGACCTCAAATTGTGTAATATGTGATCATATGAAAATTATGGCATAACACATGGGAATGACATGATGGTCGGTGGAGCCGCCTACGAATTCGACATCCGTAACCCACACTCGATACCAACATGTGCTCCTTGCAAAGTCTCTCTAAGACCCCACGTTGGAGCGTGTTAACACATAGCATACACACTCTTATTATTACTCGACTCGCGGCACTCCAACGAGAGCAAGAAGGAGCTTGCCAACATATGCCGGAACATCTTCTATAATATGACTATCCGTACACAAGCTCTGGGTGTACCGCTAAGCATGAAAGCTAAATGCCCCCCAGTTAGTAATGCTCACCGAGGGGTCACGAAATATGTACCGAGCATGTAAAGCATAAAGAAAATACGATAAATTATTAATCATAACAACCATCGCAGGATACATGTAGCACAAATGTAATGGTCGGAATATCGAAATGCTTACTCGTAAAACATAGGCAAATGCATAACGAGTAAAATATGCCATAGCCGGCCCCATTATGGGACTCGGCGAAAGCAAAGTGGTCGCCCCCTGACGCTGGCGCCACAACATATCAGATCATATCAGAAGTGCGCGCATATCATAGCATATCAGATGGCCATATCATATCATATCATACCAGAGTGTGTACATGGCACATCATACACCACAACCCATGTACATATATACCTGCCCCCTCACACCGAGGCACGGCGAACAATGCAATGGAAAACGCTTGATAACATATCCTGGCCCGGCTTGAAGGAAGTATGAGGCATCCACGAGCGGAGTAGTGAGAAACTTATGCATCATAAAACATTTACAAG
>NW_026727288.1:0-34137 GCF_029784015.1 Lycium ferocissimum
TTTTTTGAAAGTAGCTGCCACTTGCGCTCGGCATAAGGGAGCTGGCTACATATACTCTCGATCTAAAAGTTCCATTTTGGAGCCGCATTAAGAACTCGAGGGAGATGCACTTACGCTTTGGATTCCACTTCTCGGGAAACGAAAGGTGATCGGAGGGGATGAGCTCCTCGGTCCTCACTCGGACGAACCTGCTCTGCCATCATCGATCCCTATCCTCGTCGATACACGAAAAAGGAGCTTTCTTCGCTAGTCGGGCGAGCTTGATTAAACCACCCCGGAACACTCGGGGACTGTATAATCGAACGAGATGGTCAACTGTGAAGGTTTGCTTCGGCTTGACCCTGAAGTAACGGGGGAGTGTTAAAATTCTCAGAAAGCAGCGGTGAATCTGACCGAGGCAAAGGTCATACCTCTTGAAAAACTCTCCGACCACCGAGTCGAGAGGGCCAAATGCGAAGGGATAAGTGTAAACACTTAGATACCCTTTCACGTACATCATGATGTCTTTCTCGGGTCCCGGAATGACGATGTCTTTCCCTTCCTAGTCACAATCTTCCCAGACCTTTTCGAGTTTGTCCGGGTTAATGGTGCAAAGATATTTCCATGCTTCTTCAGCCCGATCTCCTTGCGTCGAGGATTTTTCGACCTTAAAGTCATTATCCGATGAGTAGTTGCTGGGAATAAAATCCGACATGGGTGGTTCCGATTTAGCAGTCGAGGAAGTTCCCTCTGTACCGGAGGCCGGAGCAATATCTTGGGGTTTGGTTTTTGAAGCCTTCGTCATTTTTCTAAAAATAACAAGAATTAAAGATTGGAAGATGAAAATATGAAGATCTGGAGAAAACTTGACGAAGATATGAAGAAGATGTAGGCGAAGAGAATGAATATATGAGTGTATGAGATGAAGGTATGAAGACTTGAAGATTTTGGGAATGGATTGAAGAACGATGGTAAATTAGGAGAACTTGAGATCAAAAGTAAAAAAGGTGGAGGTAAAATTTTCGAACTTTTATAGCAGAACCGAGACGGTTGACATTCTGTAACCATCGAGGTAACCTATCAAAGTTTGACGCGTGTCCGGTGTCAGAACGATATGACTGATGCAACGTTTGGTCTTATCAACTTGTGTGAAACTTACAAAGGAAGGAACCAAATTGGATCAAGAGTACTCGAGCCCTCATACTTCGACCTCCAGTACTAGGGGACTGTTTGTATATGGGAAAAATCGAGGGCAAGGTTACCCTCGATCTCCCGTCGAGAAACTTAAGATTACGGTGGTCGTTACTGGCTCGGACGAGCCCCAATCGGGGTCAAGATCAAACGAGGGGTTGTAACAAGACCGAACATAGCTGAGCTCGGGTTATTGAACTCAGTTGGAATTAGATACCGAGATAGGAAAGAGGCAATTAACAGTGATAAACGAGAGAGAGGCAATTAACAGTGATAAACGAGAGTCCGAAATATCCTCTATCGGCCGGATATGGCGGTGCCGATTTCGCTCATCAATAACTGATGATTTTTATACCTTATTTAGACTTGTACTAGGGTTAGGACTCCTCTACTATATAAAGAGGAGGACCCCTTTATTTTTGAGGCTGAATCCTTTTCGCGCACAAGCATACTAAGCAATACAATTTGGTTCTAAGTGTTCTACAACCGTTCATTCATTGATCACTGAAACATGAGCCCAGTTCTGATGATTCGAGCCAACCGATTGGTCGCTTCTAAGGATCAATCGTTGTTTTATCATGTTTTGATTGTTCTTATTCGTCTTTACACTATTATTTATTGTTCTATAATCATTCGTGTTAAATTAATCCGCATATCCTTTGAACCGCGTACAAATTTAATTGTTATCCAATTTCAAGGGTAAACATGTATAAATTCACTTTACACTCACTTTTCCAATACAGAGGCAGATAACTCATTTCTTTCTTGATATTCATGTTAATCTACGCTATATATGTTTTAAATTATAGTTCATTATGCCCAAAAAAACGAAAGATAACTCCAACTGGGATAATCCATTTTCAATGATTTGTAAATCATTTTTTATTTGTTGTTATTATACTAGCTATTAGTTTCTCATGTTGTCATGCAGTTAGCCCGTCTTTTTTCCTTATTGGATTGCGGACAAAAGTAGCTGGAGAGATGAAATACAAGTCAGTCGCACTTTACTATAACTTGCTGATCAACTAATTATGCGGAAAAAAAAAACATGTTCTGCCATTTTTACAGCCATGAGAAGCTAAACTATACAATGTGTACTATTTTTTAATGAAATAAACCAAACATTGAAAGAGATTTAGTGTCTACCTAGTAATCCATAAATTACAATTTCTATGTATTATTAATCCTGCATAGCATAACTTATTATTTCCAAACATCAACCCCTTATTTGTTGGTGAATGATTGCAGTAAATTATGGATCAGGGATTTTGAAGTTTATGAATTTCTATAGTATCCTCAAGTTAATATATAATAATAAATGAATTCACAGTCAAATATTTAATTATAAAGTTGAAATTTGAGATTAACGATGGAATCTTTCCTCTACAGAAGCATTTGGAAATTTAATATTTATATTAGTCCAACTTTCTAAACTTTAATATTAGTAACGAATGTCTACAAAAATATAATTCAAAGCATGATTAAGTTTTTATAAGCAACAAGTGAAAAGTGAGGGTAAGTTGAAACAACGATGAATTCCTTGATGATTCACACATAAATTTTAATTCGCTTACTCTGTCCTTCTATTCCATTTATTACGAATTCTTCTTTAGAAACATAAATTTCTTCTATTTCCAATCCGGTGTTCGGTAGCCGCATTGAAGTCCCAATTAATTCGAATTCACGTCGCGTACGATCCATTCAAGGGGGAAGCGCTCCCTAACAAGATTTTTTTTTAATACTCAAAGCTCAAACCTGAGACCTCTGATTAAGGGTGAAATGATCCCATCCATTCCACCTTGATTAAAAACATAACTTAGTTTGTTCTCACAAATATCTATTATTTTAACAAGAGAATGGAACAAGACGTGAAGTCAGGATGGCCGAGTGGTCTAAGGCGCCAGACTCAAGTTCTGGTCTTCGTGAGAGGGCGTGGGTTCAAATCCCACTTCTGACAATTATTTTATACCATTTTTCTGTAACTGTTCATGTGAAGCCACATGTAGTCCAGCTATTAAAGGACTTGCTAAGAATGCTTCAAAGTACAAATTGACATAAATATTCTAGTTTTTTACTTCTAAGTATTTGTGGATTATAGTAGCTTTTTTTTCTGTTTCAATCCAATACCACTACACAACAATGAAACTAGAGGAGAAAAGGAGACATTTATACGTGAATTACTTGATCACTAGAAAAGAACTAACCTTGAATAATTATACTGTACGTTGCCTAAATGTGTAGTTACTTATTCGAAACTTGCAATGATCCGAGGTACGTTGAGGGTCGAGGTATGCAGGAACTAAATCGTTATAGATTTGAAAGGAATTTTTTAGATCGATTTTTATAGAAACTAAAGAAAGTAACTAAAAAAATTAGCGTATCTCCTTAACTTACCAAGAGTCAAAAGGCTGAATTGATAATATAAAGTGGGAGTTTAAATGTGTGAAAAAGCATTGCACTGTAATTAAGGAAAACTAACATTATTAGAGGGCAATAAGAAATATAGTATAACACAAGGAAAATGTTCTTGTTTTAAGAACTTAAACTCTTACATACCAGATTTGGTTCCATTGCAGACGTTTAAGATGGAGGGCAAATTCTTAGCCGACCCCTGAGAAGAGGAAAAAGAAATGTACCAAAGCAAAAGAATTATAACTTGTACCACATTCATCAATTTGAATCGTTTGAACCCATTTTGCTTTATTTATGTCAACAAGAAAAATAAATTCATAACAAAGATAAGAGACTAAATGAAGAACAATACAAAAATTGCAATGTAGCTTACATTCACCATTCAACATGCATCGACTGATGCAATGATGGTGATACATGTGCTGACACGGGAGAACTCATAGGGAAATCCTATGATAAAGGCTTCGATACATATACTACACGCCTCTTGATCTCCATCCTCAGAAAATGGAATCAAGAAAAATTTGCTAATAATGACATCCGGATCAACTGGATGCCTCTGCATTTCTATTTCTGCAGGAGCATCTAGCATCTCTGGTCGGCTATGATCAAAATAATATAGGCGAATAACAAGGACAATTATGATTAATAAAACTATAAAAGCGCCGACAAGGAAGTAGAAGAACCATGTCGGCACTATTGGCCCTGCCCAACTTATGGTAGCCCAACTCGTATTGCCATTAGTTAAAAAAAAATCATGTATCTCACGTGTGCATCCCGTGACTGTTGACACCTAGTTTTCAAAGAAGGAACATTGTGTTGGGCTCAATGTTTTTAAACCAATGAATTTTGTCTGCCAAGTCCAAATGATTTTTAAAAGAAGAAGGCCTGAAATATTTTCAGAACTTGTTCCTTTTAATAACTAACATTGAGCAGGCCCAATTCTACAGTCTTGTAGCTTGTAGCAAGAATTCCTATTAGGTTCCAAGTATAGTGGTCCTAGCTATAGCTATTTTACAAAACTACAAGGTACACTCTATTTTCATGTGTGTGTGTATATATATACACACACACACACATATATGTAGTTTTGTCAAATAGCTTGTATAATTATTTTTTTAAAGTATACTATATAACACTTTTATACGTTGCATATATACATCATTTTCTCAGAAATATATATGCTGTTTTAGTATATAATACACATAAAAAATATATAATTTTTCACATCTCATGCATACTTCTTTTTATAAATAAAATGTATGCGTGTAACATTGCCTTGTTAATCAATCCAAAAGTGTTCAAATATAGAGGTTGGATAGACGTCTTCCTTTCCTTATCCGCCATAATCATATAATAAGACAATTTCAGTGTGTTGTTGCCACAGTTATGAGTGGAGAAGGGAATTTGTCATATATATATATATATATATATATATATATATATATATATATATATATATAAAAGGCCATGACCGGATTCATATTACAAGTGTTAGGTGTGTGAATAAGTTATTACCATATCAGTAGCTGAAAACAAAAAGAAATTATGTATAAGGTATTGAATACTCTTAATTGTATGCGGCCTCTTAGGAAAATTGTGCTGCTTGATTCAAAGCGAAAAATATTATTTAAATATGTACCTTTTGTTGGAACTTGGAAGAAGAAAATATCTTTTTATTTTATTTTTGTGACACATTAAATTATCTTAGTTCATGAATTAAGAAGGTCAAGTATTACTGTTTAGATACGTGCACAGTTTTACACATGAACTAGGAAAGAGGAAAAGTTCATAGATAAGACAAGGTCTCCACCATCCGGCGCCTAGGTGATTTTAGGTGATTTGAACTCAATATTGAATTGGATGGTACTACATAAGAGGCAAAAAGTCATGTACATCTATTACTTTTTTTTTTTTTTTTGCGCTGATTGTCCTTCATATGGATTAGTCTTTAATATTTGGCCCTCAAATCGCTAGTCTTTAATTTTTGTCCATCTTCTCATTTAATGAAAATTTGTGGGTCAAAGTATCCTTATGCGTTGGTTTACAAAAACCAGAGATTCTGGGTTCAATCCCTACCAGAGGCGATGAATTCGCTGTTTTCTTACCAATTTTTTTCGCAAGGCATAAGCTGAGAGAACCATTGCCTTATCTGGCATAAGTTCAGTAGGGATTAAATTATCCGTCATAAATTGTGTAGTAACTAATTCGCAAGGCATAAGTTTAGAGAAACTTTGCCTTGTCCGGCATAAATTCTGTGGGAACTAAATTACCCGACATAAGTTGTGTAGTAACTAATTCACATGACACTACACAAGTTATGCCGAAAAATTTAAATCCTATAGAAATTATGCCAGACAAGGCGAAATTTCTATAAACTTATGCCTTGCAAAATTAGATCATAGATTCAATTTTTGTTTTTTGTTTTCTTGATGTCAAGGGTATTCTCGGTCTACCCTAAGATAGGGGCATTCGTGCGAATGACCCCATCTATTAAGCGCGCTTAAAACTAATTAATTAATTAAGTTGATGTTAAGTTAAAATCTACTATATAACAATGTCTTTGATAGGAAAAGCACAAAATTAAACTATAGCAGACTAAGTAAAACAGAAATCATCTTCGATATAGTGTTAGCGTTTGGCTTGAATTTGCCACCTTATTTGGATTCTACAAAAAATGTGTTTTACTTCGAAAAGGTTTTCTTGGTAGAAAAAGAATTGTTAGTAGAAAAGGACTCTTCTATATTTATCCCTTTTCTTGGAGGAGAAGTTACGTACTTCTATAAATTGAGTATATTCCCTTCAAATATAATACAATAGCATGCACAATGTAGTCGTTTAGGTTTAGGGGATTTTTTTTTCCTCAAAAGGTTTTATGCTTTTATATTAGTTTTTCATAGTTAGATCAATTGATCAAATCATGTTAGAATATTATATCACTTTTAGTATATTTTTCTTTGTCGTCTGATTTATCATCGTTCAAGGCTCACAATTGTTAGCTTCCGCATCACGCCATGTTATTTCGATACCAACAAGTGATATCAGAGCCAATGGTTTAGCCAATGGTTCAACGAGGTTATTGGAGATCGGTTCAAGGCGAGTTCAGATCAAGCTGCAACCAATTTGGCAATAGTGAAAATTTTTAGTCAAAAAAGTGTCCGAATTACTACACGTGGAAGCAAAATTTCAACTATATTTTCAAACAACCTGCTGCTACATCATTAAAAACATAAATTAATTTTCAACTCATGCTATTTTCTAATATAAAACCTTCTCTCTCTCTCTCTCTCAATATTTTCTCTCCTCCTTATCAATATTTTCTCTCCTCCTTCTCTCTACTTTAACAGCTACTATGCAAACCAATGACCTACCAATAACGGTCATAAAACCCTTTGGACCCACACATCCCAACTGATGAAACACCGACACCCAACCTTCCCAGTAACAACACCCCGCCATCCCACTACCACTTCAGATCACTACAACAGCCAGTATAAAGGACAACAATATCACTAACACAACTGAAAGCACCACTATCCTAACCACCGATAGCCTAATCCTTAAGCCAAATTACACCGCCACCACAAATCAAACCCAATCCATCCCCAAAGAATCTTTGAATTTTGACTTGCAACCAAAAAGATCCGAACAACAAAAGGAAAATCCCCAATCTACTATACCTACAACAACTCCACCCTCCCCTTCACACAAAATCCTTCCCAAACTGACATACTGCAAGGTAAACCTGGGAATCCTAACAAAAAAATAAATCCTGCCTTGGTAACAAAGGTAATGAAATGGTGATCTCTAAACCCACCTTTGCAGCTACTGTACAAGACAAATTACCGGATCTCAATGATGAATGCCGATATGTTGAAATTCGCGATGGAACTCATTTAGGGAAATCGGCTGTTTTCTTCGATGCCTAAGACTACTTCATCATCTAGCTCAAGATTGCAAACTCACTTTGATTGGTAAGTTCTATAAAAACAAACCTTCAGTGGATGAAATTAGGACAATCTTCAAGAGTTGATATCAATTGCTTGGCCTTTGTGAGGTTTTCTTACTATGACTTTAGGCATGTCTATATGGATTTCACGAGTGAAACTGAGTACAACCATATCAAATTCAAAGAATTTGTGGATATAGGAGAATCACCTATGAAAATCCTTAAATGGACTGCTGATTTCGAACCTGAAGAACAAACCTTGACTTTTCTTGTCTGGATCCTCATTCATCAATTACCATGGCATTTGTTTAAGTGACCAATTATCTCTAAAATGGTTAGAGAACTAGGAATGGCCATAGCCCCTGATCAAGTGACATACTCCAAATTGACAGGAAATGTGGCAAAAATCAAGGTTGAAATTGATATCCTCAAACCGAGATTAGATCAAATCTGGCTAGGCGTCAAAAGATTGGATAGGACTGAAGATGGAAAATGGATTGACATCGAATATGAGAAACTTCCAAGTTATTGCCTTCGCTGCAATATTCAAGGCTATGTTGTGTCCCAAGAATAAGGCTTGAGACGAAAGAATAAAGGCCCAAAAGAAGATCAGCCCAAAAAAGAAAGGGAAACAAAAAGAGACAAAGATCCCAAAGATGATGATGATTTTCAAACAGTTTCAGGAAGGATATCTTCCAATGACAAAAGAACCAAGGACCAACAACAAAATCAAAATCAGCAGTGCCAAGACAATGACCCTCAGATATAGATCAATAAACAAAATTAGCACTAAAACAAAGCTATCATTATCAAAAAACATATGGAGAGCAACAAACTTCCAATCCGGGAAAATATCCCTGGAAAAGGAAAGGGTATTGACTATGAACAACAATATTAGGGAAAAAAATTAATTCTCAACCCAAGAGATGGAAACAGAGATATAAAAATAGGGGCAAACAACATAATGAACAAAACAAAGGATCCAATAAACAAATGGAACCAGGTCAAAGTTCTGGGAGAAGGAATTGTGAAGATAGGCATGCTACTTATGAGAACTGCACCACAATGTGAAAATGGCTAAAACTACTAACAACAAGGACAAGTTGAATGAGATCCAAAATGGTCAATTACAACTACATGCTCAATATCATCTGCAAAAACAAAATCAACAGTAAAAGGACACAGAACTCTTCTAATCAACAGTAGAAAACAAATGGAACCTCAAATAAATAACTCCAAAAATCAACATGTGATACAGACTGATGTGCAAAAGAAATACATGAAGCTAACAAGTGGCACTACACTGGATATGAACCAACAAATTGACCGAGAACACCACATCAAACCTAGAGAAGTTAACATCTCTGATGATGGTGAGTACTCCTCAGAAGATCTTGATTATGAAAATCCTATAAGCTCTGAGAAAGAAACTTCTGATGAAAGTGATAGGTGTGCTAGCTTGGAAAGTGAGGATGCTGATGATACTCATGCTCAAGCTCTTATAAAATCTTTTAACCCCTTGTTAGATGTTAACATAGATTCCACTTTTGATAATTATATTGGATCTAGTTATCTCTCCCCTAGAAGTAGAGGGAGGGGAGAGGAGGATGAAGCTACAGAGGTGGTAGAACCTCCAACAGAGGAAGAGGTAGCAAACAAGAAGACTCCAAACTAGATGGAGTCTCAAACAGTGATATCCCTCAAAATGTTTCCCATGTTTAAGTGCCTATATTGGAATATTAAGAGCATTAAGACTAATGGTGCTCTTGATAGACTTAAACAACTTATCATAGCCAAAAATCTTCCTATTATTGCTCTTGCTGGACCCTTCACAGGACCGATAAGATGGAAATGTACAAAAGAAGACTTGGTTATCAATTTTCCTTATCTAACTGCAACAATCAACTATTGATTTTCTGGGATTCAACCACTGACTGCAATATCATTGAATAGGATGATCAACAGGTCATTTGCAACATAAACTATAGTGGCACTATTTTGATGATTAAATATGTGTATGCTAAATGTGATTCTCACATGAGAATGGATATTTAGAATAAACTTAGAATTATCAGTGGTTCTCACAACTTTCTTTGGTTAGTCACTAAAGATTTCAACTGTATTATAGACCTTGTAAAGAAGAGTGGATCCTATCATAGAATGTCCAAAAGCATAGATTTCATCCAAATGCATAATGGAATGTGAGCTTCTTGATGCTGGTTTCGCTGGATCTCCATTTACCATGTGTAATGGTTGGGCACCAAACAGGAGAGTTTGGCAAAGATTGGAAAGGGTACTTACAAATCACCTCTAGATCAATACTTTTGGCTCTATTAATATTAATTATTTGATCAGAACAGGTTCATAACACTCTCCCCTATTGATTAATGATAGTAATAAAACCAAAAACCACATAAAATATTTCAAATTCCTGGACTTCTGGACGAAGGAACCATATTTCAATGATATAGTGGATCAGGCTTGGAGTATTGAGGTCTCTGGTACTCCTCTGTGGAGATTCCATCTCAAACTCAAGAAACTGCCAAATGCCTTTTTTACTGGTCCAAGAACAGGGTTGCTAATGTCTTCAATGCCATTACAAATCTCCAAAAGACTGTTGCTGCACTGGAGAACAATTGTATCTTAGATAATTCTGAGACTAATAGGGGTGCTCTCAACAAAGCTAATCCTGAACTTATACTAGCTTACAAGAGGGAGGAATCCTATTGGTGTTATATCTCGCATTTTGTACGTCGGAATATTTTAAGTTAGTGGCGACAAGTTAAAGACAAGGCTATTCTTCTCGACTTTGTTTTACGACATAAGTTGCCTATGATTTATTGGCATGGATTATTAAGGAAAATTTGGGGCCAAAAGTTGAATATGAAAAGTTGGCTATTTCATGAAAATGAAGGCATGTGGCCGGCCACATGTGATGTGGGCCATGGCCACATGGAAGCTTAGTACATGTTATTTAAAGGATGACAAATTCATTATTTTTCATCCTTTGTGACTTAGGAAAATTCTAGAGATTTGGAGAAAAGAAAAGAAAAAAAAAAGAAAAAGACATGGAGCATGTGCATGGTCATGTGCACATTTTTATAGAGATAAATATATATATGGATGACCAAGTTCATCATTTTCATCACATTCCATCTCTAGAAATTTCATGAAGTTTGAAGAAAAAAGAAGGAGAAAACCAGCCAAGAGGGGCTGGCCGAACCAGCCCCCTAGAGTTGATCAAGAAAAATTGTTTCTTCTAGCTTTCATACTAATTGGAAGGTCCTCGTCAACATGGAATGGTTGTTGGAGCAAGCAAAGCGATGGTTTTCGCCAAATACAACCTTGGCCGAGTGGTGGAGTTGAGGCAAGAAGGTGAGATTTAATCCTTATTCTCATAAGTTATGCATGGTTTGTGTATGTTGTGGTATGTAGAAATGAATGAAAATCACAAAATTGGGGGTGATGTTGTGGTGGCCGTGAATGATGCTATATGTTGTAGGAATAATGAATTAATGTTATTTAGTATTTTGGTTGTTGTTGTTATGGATTATGTAATGTAGAAATGAAGGAAATGTAGGAAAGTATGATGTTGAAGTTGTAGCCGTGTATGTTGTGGTGTTGGCCGAAAATGGGCTGATTTGGTGTAGGTATGTGAGACTAGTGTGATATAGTATTTTGGTTGTCGTCGTTGTGAATTCTATAATGTAAAATGAAGTTTTAATTATCCAAGTTAAAGTTATAATTGTGTGGGCTGAATTGGAAGATAATGTGATCTTGATATGGTTTCTTGAATTTATGACAATGAAGTTGTAAACGTATGTATTGTTGACATGATTTATGAATGTGGGAGAAAGAAAGGTGTTGGTAACGTTCTTGTTGAATTGGAATAGTTTCGGGTGGAGTAGTACATTGTTTGAAGTATTGTGAATATTGTGCGGATTACTTGAAATATTCTTGAATCTTGATGAAATGATCTCGGATTAGTATTCGAATATGTGAATGTCGATGTTGACTTGAACGTATGTAGTTCATTGGAACATAAATGGAATGTCGTCGAATTATATAGAAAGGAGTTATTAATGTTAGAATGTGTTTGGAATTGATTATCGATGTTGTTATCATGTTGGTTGGTATTGTTGATAATGATTTGGCCGAGTTGAATTCTCGGGGATGTCCAATTTATAGGGGAAGTGCTGCCGAAATTTTTGTGGATAAAGTATTAATTTGGAATTGAATTCTTAAGTGTTATGTCTAATGGTTGATACCTAATGGCATGATTGTATATCGTGAGAAGTCGAGACGTAAGTTCGGATTAGCTAGGAAGCGGCTAAGGTATGTAAAGCTCACCTTTCTTTCTTTTGGCATGTCCTAGTTGAAAGTAAGTTATGACACGTTTCTCGAGGTAACTCTATTCTTGCAATCCGAGCATATTTATGATTCTTATTTGTTTCTCGATATTCATATTCTTAATGTAACCAAGATATGGTTTTTATGTCATTAGTAAGATTTGGATTTCAAAAATTGCATATAAGTTGTGTTTCCAAAAGAGTGATGTTTTTAAATGACTCCGTACCTACGAACGTCCGTATCTTTCATAGAAAGGCTCGGATTGCTTCGATATGTTCGTATGTGATTCCATAATATGTAAGGTCCGTAACTTTCTGAGGCGGGCCTAAATTTAATCGATATATGACTATGATCTCTACGATATTTTGATATGCTCATGATATATGATATGTTTCCGAGTAATGTCCGAAAGTTATTTGGTATAATATTTGTCCGGATTTTCAAGATGCCTTGATATGCTTACGTTATATGATTTGTATATATATTCTGGAATATGATTAATTGGTTTCAGAGCCGGTGGTGGGGCAAACCCAATGGTGGGGCAAACCCAATGGTGGGGCAAACCCAGTGGCGAGGTAAACTCCACATTGGTTTAGGCGAATCCCACATTGGTTTAGGCGAATCCCACATCGGTTAATGTCAGCTTACTTCATTGAGTCTCTGAAATGGTTTATGTGCATGGTTTCTCACTACTCTGCTCGTGCGAGCTGTAGCCACTCTTTCACTGCGTCCGGGCCGTGGCATGTATTCGTGCACGTTTCTCGCATTGTTCACCGCGTCCCTCACATGGAGGGCCGGGCACGTATATTTACCGCGTCCCTTGCTAGCAGGGCCGGGGCACGTTATTTGATATGATGATATGGGGGAGGTGGCCAGGATGGCACATGATGATTTCCTTTTACCGCGTCCCTCCATGGGGGGCCGGGGCACGTTACATGTACATGCATATGATATGATTTTACTACCGCGTCCCTTACTAGAGGGCCGGGGCACGTTATATGTATATGTATATGTATATGTGTATACGATGATTTCATTCACCGCGTCCCTCACGAGGGGGCCGGGGCACGTTATATGCATATATGATGATTTTATGGAAATGACATACAAGATATATGTTTCTAAAGGCTAGTCTTATGGTTTTTCTGTACTCTTTATTTCGGTATAATCCCGCTTGTTATATTTCATGCTTTACATACTCAGTACATATTCCGTACTGACCCCCTTTCCTCGGGGGATGCGTTTCATGCCGCGCAGGTACGCCCAGGTGAGTTGAAGATATTAGTAGAAGATATTCCAGCGGGATTGGCGAGCTCCATTTCCTCCGGAGTGTTGTCGGGATTATCATGTTTTGGTTCTACGTTCTGTGTTAGAGACTTTGCAGACAGTGTCGTGGGTATAAGATGTCGGTTATGTAAGCGGCTATGTAAGCCGACGAGTTATTACGCATTGTATTATAAGCTCTGTATGTTTCTATATGTTACAGATTTTCATTGATTCGAGAAAGGCAAAAAGCGTATTAATTTTCTTTGCAAAATTTTCATTATGTATTTATGTTACGATTTGAGAGCCAACATGATTATGAGTGTTAGGTGAGTCAGCGGGTTCGCTCGGCCCTAAATAAGGGTCGGGTGCCCATCACACCCTAACAGGAATTAGGGTGTGACAAATTGGTATCAGAGCGGTTCGTCCTAGGGGTTGTCTGCAAAGTCGTGTCCGGTAGAGTCCTGTTTATTGTGTGAAGCGCGCCACATTTATAAACAGGAGGCTACGGGGCATCTTGGATTGTTACTCTTCTTTGACGTCTTAGATCGTGCGATAGAGCCAAGTCATAGGAAATGAGATTTCTTCCGCTAACTTTTGATTGCAGCAGGAGAAAGGTATCGACAGAAGAAAGCGATTAACGATGTTAGAAGTTACGAAGTACGCAGGTAAGCAGAAGTATGCAAGGCATATGTTAGGTAAGATATTAAAGTACGACTGAAATACAAGTTGAGATCAAAAAGGGAAAGTAAACAAGAAAGTGTGACAGGTGTTGATTGAGTTGAGCATACAAGATATGTTTATTATTTTTGTACTGTCAATAATGCTGGGAGCCCTGTGAGGCTGTGATATGATGCGATATGTATATATATATGTTGGCCCTGTGAGGCATTGTTGGTATTTCCTGTTTACAGGGTCTTGAGATAGTAACGATTCTGAGAGGAGACTCTCGCCGAAATTTTTTAAAATAAAGTGAAAATGAGATATAGATTTGTAATATGTCTTGGAAGGTCGTGCCAATAACAATGATAAGATTTAACTAAGTTACGAGTATGGCCGACCCGAGAAAAGAAGCTGGAGCGGGTACGAATGAATGGATAAAGGCGTCTACGGAACGATAAGGATAAAGTGGATCGGAAAAGAGTAAAAGGTTGAGAAATAGGAATAAGGTACGAATGCGATATAATGTGAATATAACGAGGATTGTTATGAAAATAAGTAAAGCCTATGAGAAGGTGGCCAAAGTTATGATATGATCTACGTAGCTAGAATATAAAGGCAAGTGTGAAACGAAGAGTGAAATATAGAGGGCGAATGAGAAAGGCTTGTCAAGTTACGTAGGAAAACGTTTGGGATAAAGCGTTACATAATAGTGGAAATGATAGCGATATATATAAAAAAAGGGGGTAAGCTGAAGAAAGAGAAATAAGAAGGGAGTGAGACAACGGTACAAGAATAGACCATGACATGCGTGATTAAGAATAATAAGCGGGACGGTAAAAGACTCGGATATAGAAATGATAATGAACGAGGTAAGAATGGGAACAGAATTGGGAAGGCGATGACCGAGTGATTATAAGTAACGGTGAACGAGGTGTATTCCACGTCATTGAGACCTGGAAGTTTAGGATGAAAAGCAATCATAGCCACAGGTGAAAAGCAAATACTGAGGACCAAAGGAGGGCTAAAATAGTAATTGTGTTATGAGGACGTTTCGAAATCCGTTCAGGCTTTGACTTACTCTAAAATACGTGACAAAGGCGATGCGGTAGGGTGGACGCAGTTTTACGAGCGTTAAAACGTCGTATTTCACCGGAATTCCAAAGTTAAGCGTGCTGGGGTGAGAGCAATTTCAGGATGGGTGACCCCCCTGGGAAGTTTTCCGGAAGTTCTACAAATTCAGCCGCAAGCAGTAAATGAGGAGTTAGAGTGACTTAAGGACAAATTAAGAGTCTGAGGAGTGGGCAGAAACCCAAGAAGATCGCGCAGAACGGGGCAAATTAGACTAGTAAAGGGGGAAAAAGGTACAACGCGGCTCTAGAATTAGGGTGAATCGGAATAGTGTTTGGAGATATCTTGTAAGCAAGATAGTAGGGGCTATAAGTGTACATAGGTATGCACAGGATATCCTGCACATGGTTAGATCAGTGGATATATGTATTCCGGAAATCAACGTGGCGGTATATGGAAGGCACTAATCGGACGGAGTAACGAGGTTCAAGTGGAAAAATATATAAAAAGTGCAAATGTTACGAGGCGAGCTGATGTTGTTTTCACTACAAGTTAAGTTTGGAAAGTGTTAGTACAACGATGTTTGGAAAAGAAAGAAAGCGAGTAGACGGAAGGCAAAGGAATTAAAAATGTCGGAATAAGTGTGCTATCTAATTAAGATTGGAAATACGGATTTAGGGCAAAGTAGGATTGAGCGAAAGTATAAGTACACCCCTAAAGGGGGGAAGCGGGAGAGAGAGATACGAGTGTGAGACGAAGACAGTTGACGCTACAATGTCCTGGATACGAATGCTTGGGCCGCAGGTAAAGTTCTTTGCTGAGACCAAGTAAATGCGTAACGAGAAAAGTTTAGGGTCGGTAACAACAATACGGTGATAATACTTTAGATGCATTAAGGAAAGATGTTAGGATGGTTGAGACAAATTGCCGAGGTGGAACTAGTACTGTTGACAAACAAGGCATGGCTACGGTGGAACCAAAGACCTACACGATACCGGCCGTAAGGTAAGAGAGGCGAAGAAAAGTAAAACATAAGGATTAGTGAAGTTACGTTGAGGCGGTTTTTAGAATAATTTGACCCCCTTTGTACATTCAGGTAAAGATTGTAACGTCATGTGTGACGGGGAGATTGGAAACAAGATTAGACCAAGGGACGATAGAAGAGTTCGGATTAAAGATAAGGTAATGACACGAGACAACGTGTTGAAAATGTAAAAGATGAATAAAGAAGGATTGTAAGACGATTTAAGCAAGGGATCAGAACTAGTTGGTTACTAAAAGGAGGGTGAATTTATACGCCAACTTCCTTCAGAATTGTATCAGTCGATAATGGTTAAAGGTGGAACGGCCATTAGTAGCTCAGAAACGACAGAAATCATATGACGACAATCGGTATCGACACTTAAAATTTTAGATTGGAGAATGGGTATACTTGAAGGTATCGTCCGTGAAGAACGTAATTAAATTCGACAGGAAGGAGAAACTAACCCAGGATACATATTGGACCTTACCACATTGTTCGTGAGGTAAGAGGGTCACGTACTAAAGACATGGCTTGGTTAAGATACTGCAACGAAATAATAACAGAAAGGAAATGACTTGCGAACCTGAGGAGGAAACGAAAGAGAAGTATGATTGGTAAATGAGATTGCATGTTATTGTAGTAAAGGAAACCCCCCTCGAGATCCTTAAGACCCTACATGACTAGTTGAACATTCGAGAATGAATGTTCTAAAGGGGGGAAGGATGTTATATCTCGCATTTTGTACGTCGGAATATTTTAAGTTAGTGGCGACAAGTTAAACACAAGGCTATTCTTCTCGACTTTGTTTTACGACATTAGTTGCCTATGATTTATTGGCATGGATTATTAAGAAAAATTTGGGGCCAAAAGTTGAATATGGAAAGTTGGCTATTTCATGAAAATGAAGGCATATGGCCGGCCACATGTGATGTGGGCCATGGCCACATGGAAGCTTAGTACATGTTATTTAAAAGATGACAAATTCATTATTTTTCATCCTTTGTGACTTAGGAAAATTCTAGAGATTTGGAGAAAAGAAAAGAAAAAAAAAAAAAAAAAAGACATGGAGCATGTGCATGGTCATGTGCACATTTTTATAGAGATAAATATATATATGGATGACCAAGTTCATCATTTTCATCACATTCCATCTCTAGAAATTTCATGAAGTTTGAAGAAAAAAAGAAGGAGAAAAACCGGCCAAGAGGGGCTGGCCGAACCAGCCCCTAGAGTTGGTTAAGAAAAATTGTTTCTTCTAGCTTTCATACTAATTGGAAGGTCCTCGTCAACATGGAATGGTTGTTGGAGCAAGCAAAGCGATCGTTTTCGCCAAATACAACCTTGGCCGAGTGGTGGAGTTGAGGCAAGAAGGTGAGATTTAATCCTTATTCTCATAAGTTATGCATGGTTTGTGTATGTTGTGGTATGTAGAAATGAATGAAAATCACAAAATTGGGGTGATGTTGTGGTGGCCGTGAATGATGCTATATGTTGTAGGAATAATGAATTAATGTTATTTAGTATTTTGGTTGTTGTTGTTATGGATTATGTAATGTAGAAATGAATGAAATGTATGAAAGTATGATGTTGAAGTTGTAGCCGTGTATGTTGTGGTGTTGGCCAAAAATGGGCTGATTTGGTGTAGGTATGTGAGACTAGTGTGATGGAGCATTTTGGTTGTCATCGTTGTGAAATTCTATAATGTAAAATGAAGTTTTAATGATCCAAGTTGAAGTTATAATTGTGTGGGCTGAATTGGAAGATAATGTGACCTTGATATGGTTTCTTGAATTGATGACAATGAAGTTGTAAACGCATGTATTGTTGATATGAGTTATGAATGTGGGAGAAAGAAAGGTGTTGGTAACGTTCTTGTTGAATTGGAATAGTTTCGGGTGGAGTAGTACATTGTTTGAAGTATTGTGAATATTGTACGGATTACTTGAAATATTCTTGAATCTTGATGAAATGATCTCGGATTAGTATTCGAATATGTGAATGTCGATGTTGACTTGAACGTATGTAGTTTATTGGAATATAAATGGAATGTCGTCGAATTATATAGAAACGAGTTATTAATGTTAGAATGTGTTTGGAATTGATTATCGATGTTGTTATCATGTTGGTTGGTATTGTTGATAATGATTTGGCCGAGTTGAATTCTCGGGGATGTCCAATTTATAGGGGAAGTCTTTGCCGAAATTTTTGTGGATAAAGTATTAATTTGGAATTGAATTCTTAAGTGTTATGGCTAATGGTTGATACCTAATGGCATGATTGTAGATCGTGAGAAGTCGAGACGTAAGTTCGGATTAGCTAGGAAGCGGCTAAGGTATGTAAAGCTCACCTTTCTTTCTTTTGGCATGTCCTAGTTGAAAGTAAGTTATGGCACGTTTCTCGAGGTAACTCTATTCTTGCAATCCGAGCATATTTATGATTCTTATTTGTTTCTCGATATTCATATTCTTAATGTAACCAAGATATGGTTTTTATGTCATTAGTAAGATTGGGATTTCAAAAATTGCATATAAGTTGTGTTTCCAAAAGAGTGATGTTTTTAAATGACTCCGTAACTACGAACGTCCGCATCTTTCATAGAAAGGCTCGGATTGCTTCGATATGTTCGTATGTGATTCCATAATATGTAAGGTCCGTAACTTTCCGAGGCGGGCCCAAATTGAATCGATATATGACTATGATCTCTACGATAGTTTGATATGCTCATGATATATGATATGTTTCCGAGTAATGTCCGAAAGTTATTTGCTATAATATTTGTCCGGATTTTCAAGATGCCTTGATATGCTTACGTTACATGATTTGTATATATATTCTGGAATATGATTAATTGGTTTCAGAGCCGGTGGTGGGGCAAACCCAATGGTGGGGCAAACCCAGTGGCGAGGTAAACTCCACCTTTGGTTTAGGCGAATCCCACATTGGTATAGGCGAATCCCACATTGGTTTAGGCGAATCCCACATCGGTTAATGTCAGCTTACTTCATTGAGTCTCTGAAATGGTTTATGTGCATGGTTTCTCACTACTCTGCTCGTGCGAGCTGTAGCCACTCTTTCGGCTGCGTCCGGGCCAGGGCATGTATTCGTGCACGTTTCCGCATTGTTCACCGCGTCCCTCCATGGAGGGCCGGGGCACGTATATTTACCGCGTCCCTTGCTAGCGGGGCCGGGGCACGTTATTTGATATGATGATATGGGGGAGGTGGCCAGGATGGCATATGATGATTCCCTTTTACCGCGTCCCTCCATGGGGGGCCGGGGCACGTTACATGTACATGCATATGATATGATTTTACTACCGCGTCCCTTACTAGAGGGCCGGGGCACGTTATATGTATATGTATATGTGTATACGATGATTTCATTCACCGCGTCCCTCACGAGGGGGCCGGGGCACGCTATATGCATATATGATGATTTTATGGAAATGACATACATGATATATGTTTCTAAAGGCGAGTCTTATGGTTTTTCTGTACTCTTTATTTCGATATAATCCCGCTTGTTATATTTCATGCTTTACATACTCAGTACATATTCCGTACTGACCCCCTTTCCTCGGGGGCTGCGTTTCATGCCGCGCAGGTACGCCTAGGTGAGCTGAAGATATTAGTAGAAGATGTTCTAGCGGGATTGGCGAGCTCCATTTCCTCCGGAGTGCTGCCGGGATTATCATGTTATGGTTCTACGTTCTGTGTTAGAGACTTTGCAGACAGTGTCGTGGGTATAAGATGTCGGTTATGTTAGCGGCTATGTAAGCCGACGAGTTATTACGCATTGTATTATAAGCTCTGTATGTTTCTATATGTTACAGACTTTCATTGATTTGAGAAAGGCAAAAAGCGTATTAATTTTCTTTGCAAAATTTTCATTATGTATTTATGTTACAATTTGAGAGCCAACATGATTATGAGTGTTAGGTGAGTCAGCGGGTTCGCTCGACCCTAAATAAGGGTCGGGTGCCCATCACACCCTACCAGGAATTAGGGTGTGACACATAAACAAAGTGTTCCAACTTCCAAATACTTTAAATGACATGGAAACATCATAAAACTCACCTTAGATGATGTGGGATTGAACCTTGATGGCATACACCTCACTTGAGCCAAACCCTAGATTTCCCTTAACTTGAATTTCTTACTTTTGATGAACTCTAGTGGTTTCTCTTACCTTGATTCACTTGCTTTGATGATAAACACCTTTGATTTCCTTTGAATCCTTGTTCATGAAACATATATGAAGCCCTACGAGTCTTAGAGAGAAGTAGAGAGATGTTGGAAATGAAAATAGGAAGTTGGGAACACATTTAAACACTTAAAACATTTCAGCCCGTCGGGTGTTCCACGGACCTCGTTCCACGGTCCCCGGAACCCGTCGTCCGTGGAGCTGGTCGTGGTTCATGACCAGCCAGCCCGCTTCTCTGTGGCAGTTCCACGGACCCATCCACGGTCCGTGGAACCCACTGCTGGCCGTGGAACCAGCCGTGGAACTCACTGTTCCACCAAGTTTGATTCCGTCGTTTCGTTTGATCTCCAATCCTTATGGAACCTATTTAGCACTTGTTTATCACTTTATTAGCAATCTAAGGGGTGTTATAACCCTCCCCCAACACATCATTAAATTGCCATCAACTTACTACTCATAAATCCTTTTCGAAACTTATCGTATACATGGCCTTCTCTTGGTAACTTTCTTGTCTAACATCGATCGTCTTTCAAATCTCATTTAGACTCGTCAATTTCTATATCTTACTTATTGAAACATAGAATACTTCATATTTCTCATTAGCCTATTCACTGTGCATCAACGAAAAATTTTCCGAGGTGTAACAGTACTAACATTAGATAATCGATAACTTAAGCATACTTGACTAAGGCCAGAGAAAATTAGGCAGCATTTCCTTTTTTATACAATTTTCTCCATGTCATATATCAACTCCTAAACGTCACTAATAACATTCATAATTTCATAAGCAACAATCTTCATTCACCTACATTATCCAAATTTCCTAATTTCACTTCAGATCATCCATAACCACGGCCATAGTGCACTATCACGTTCTTTCTTATATAATGTTTCTCCCATGTTATTAATATTATATATAACATAATTATAATCGCAACATATCAAGAATCATGATTCATTTCAAGCTACTACTTAAAAATGCCACTACTCTCATATTCATAACCCATCTTCCACTTCCTTTCATAATCTAAGTCTTTCAACCCCTCAATACCCTAAACAACATGAAATGATCATAAAACTTACCTTTGATAGTGTGGGACTGATCTTTGGGTGGAAACGCTTCACTTGAGCAAAACCCTAGTTCCACTTCCAATGATATTTCTTGCCTTAGATGAACCCTAGTGAGTTTCTTGCACTTGACTCTCTTGGTTTGATGAAGTTGATCGTTAGTTTCTCTTGAATTCTTGTAGGAGAAGTGTGGTGAGGGTTCTAGAGAATTCTTGAGGTGTGGGGTGAAAAATGAAATGAAATAAATGAGGTTGGGGTCCCTTATATTAACTTAAAAATCTATCCCGACTCGGTTATACGGACAAACATACGGTCCGTATAATTTATATGGACCGTATGTGTGTCCGTATCTTTGGTCCAGTGAAGGAACCAGTTTTGGGCAGTTTATACGGCCAGTGTCTTTTATACGGTCCGTATAGTGGACCGTACAATGCTCAGTTTTCTGAAACTTGTTCTCGTCGACTCGTTTGATCTCTAATCCTTATGGAACCTTCTTAACACTTGTTTAACACTTCATTATCAATCTAAGGGACGTTATAACTCTTCTTTAAGGCATCATCAATCCATCATTAACTTAGTACCTTGTAAATCCTTTCCGATACACAACGTATACCTCGCCTTTCTTGACGAACTTTCTTCTCTTGCATCAAACGTCTTTGAAATTTTCAATTAGGACCATTAAATACCACCTCTTACTTATAGAAACATCGTATACTTCGTGCCTTTCGTTAGTCTATTCACTGTGCAACAACATGAAATTTTTCGAGGTGTAACGATATTACACTAGCAGGCTGATAAGATGAAAGAAAGAATTTATGATAAACATAGCCAGTCAGTCATGTGCATGACTAAGTAAAGATTTAAAGGGAGTACACTAAAGAGGAAATTACTCAGAAATTCAAGATAAGAGTGTAATACGAAGTTCAGAAATGAAGAAGCAGAGAAGGATTAAGTATGATGGTATTCGAAGTAGATAGTAGACTAAGGTAAAAGTTAAGTGAAATAGCCACCGCGAGCTAGTTGTGTGGATACAAAGTCCCAGCATCACAGAACAGCTAGGAAAGCATTGTACATGGAAGCCTTAAAGGCAAAAGTATTTGAGCCAGAATCTAGTAACATCTTGTCGATGGAAAGAAGTGGAGCTGCAAATTGAGAAGGACAAATAAAAATAAACTATTCGGAGGAACGCGATTATTTGATGATACAAATGTGTATGATATTGATATGAGAATTCCAGGCATATAATGTTCAGGAAATGATCAGCATGGAATTATTCGAATATCTTGTAGCTTTGGTTACCCGGTTAAGATGTTCAGTTCTCTACTAGCACATGAGGATCAGTATATACAGAGAAACCTAATGAATATGAATTACTCCAGTATTCTTTCCCACCTTGAGATAAGTGGGTAAGTAGAGCACAATTCTCCGACGTCCAAGGATATGTCATGAGCATGTATATTAGAACCTGAAAGAAAATTTGGTTGACCAGTTAGTATGGATTGAATTTGCATATGGTATTAGTCCTCATTCCAATATCCATATGGCTCATATGAAGTTCTATAAGAATGGGAGAATGTCAGATTGTTTGAAATTGGAATCTCATCCTGAAGAAATTTACGAAAAGTAAAAATGGAGGCAAGTATGACCCTTGGATATTTTGGACTTCACAAGATAAAAGTCGAAGGACCTACTAGAATTACCACCAAAAAAATCAAAATCTGTATATTCAGTCTTTTACATGTCTATGCTTTGCAAGTGTATTGAGAAATTCCCCCATAGTTGTACCAATTGATGATATTTGGAGTACAGAACAATTATCGTATGAGGAAGTCCCTACTACCCTCTCAGATCGCTGAAGTTCTAGGATTGTGGATTAAAAACCAAAGAGGTAGCCTTGGTAATAGTACTATGGAAGACTGTCAAGGTAGAAGAGATGACTTGAGAAGTTGAGAAAGATGTGAGATCCAAGTATCTGCGTCTGTCTCCATTACTAAGGGAGGTCTATATTGAGACATTATGAGCTTCAGGTTGGTAGTACTATAGCTACAAAGGAAGCTCTATCAAAACTTCCATAAGATCTCTGAGAGCTTAACATTCGAGGACGAATGTTTTTAAAGGGGGGAGAATGTTACACCTTGAAAAAATTTTCTTCATTTGCGCCGTGAGTAAACTAACGTAAGCTCGGAGGGGTCATGGAACCCTTATAAGGTTAAGGAATATTCTTAACAAGTGTTAAGAAAGTTTCTAAAGGTTCCGGGATCAAGCAAATCGAAGAAAATAAATTGGTCGAAAATTTGAAAAAATTTGGCGGAATTTTGGATAGAAATTTTGGGTCAACTTCAAAGAGGTATGTCTCCTAGTATATTAGGAGTTTTGAGGTGTTTCAAGAGCCTAAAATGAAGTTCATCGAGTGTAGTTTCCAATGCAATAACCCATTCGTCAATACAACGTCGGAGTAGGGAGTTATGGGCATTTTAAAATGGACTGTTAGAAGCTTGTGAACCTACGCGAAAATTCTAGAAGCCACTTCAAAAGGCCCAACAATTTCGGCCCATTATCCAAAATCGAATTGGACTACTATATATACCCCTTAAGTCATCTAACTCATCTCATTTTTCACCATTTCTCATCTCCACACCTGTCACGACCCAACACCTTAGGCCGTGACTAGTGTATATATAGTGCCCAAGCTGGGCACCCAACACACCCATTAACCAGAACCGCATATAGATAACTTATATATATACAAATATCGGATTCTCTCAAGCGCGCAAATATATATATATATATATATATATATATATATATATATATATATATATATATATATATATATATATATATATATATATATATACAGAAGCCAGCAAGGCTATCATAAAGCATAGCACAGCGTCCCAAAATATATACAAACGCAAGCCGACAAGGCAGTCGCGACAAATGGGACCGCCCAAAACATAAAACATACGAACGCACCTGTACAGTAATGGACATAACCCACATATATGTCTACAGACCTCTAAGAGTAACACATAATCATGTGACGGGACAGGGTCCCGCCGTACCCCTGAATAAATGTATACACATGCAACGGAAGAGTATATATCAAAAGATAGGCTCGAGAACAAGGGAGCACTCCAAACGACGAGAATAGGTGTCCTAGGTGGCGGATCACCGAAATGGCGTACGTACTGCGGGCATGAAACGCAGCCCCCGAAGAAAGGGGGTCAGTACGGAATATGTACTGAGTATGCAAAGCAAAAGATACAGTAAACAGAATCGAGTCATAATCGAAACAGAAGTACAGAAAATAAGTACAATATCCAAAATACCAAAATGTTTACTTTTAAAACACAAATCATGCATGGGGCTCAGGAAATATGGTCGCCCACCCGTCACTGGCGCCATAACACATCATACTCCAGAAGATTTCATATCTCCGAAACCCGACATATCACATAACACATCATAACGCCATAACACATCATAACACCAAATATACACGGTACCCGGCCCTCTAGCGAGGGGCTCGGCGAACCGGACACTTCATACTCCGGAATATAACATAGTGCGCACGATAACATAACCGGCCCGGGACTCGGCGAAGGATACAGCAGGATGCACGAGCAGAGTCGTGAGTAACCATATGCATAAAAATCATCATTATAGACTTAATAAGTAAGTACGTAATCAACACTCGGGGGTCGGGGTGATAGTTATATTAAGTTCTGTCACAAAGTCGTTGGAGCTATACAAAGGAAAGTCGCGGGACCCACGGACGAGCGTCAACCCGATCCGAGCCCGCCTATGGAGGGTATAGTCATTATACGCTACAGAATCTCCTACGAGCATATCGAGGCGATCCGGTTCTATCTACGAAAGTTACGGCCATTTTTAGACGTAGAATCCTTTAAAAACAAAATCTTTATGCAACATTTGAAATCCAATATTACCAAAGACATAGTGACCATAATACTATTACATTAAGAAGGCCGACATTAAGAGGTAAATAAGAATCGTAGACATGCTCGGATCGTAAGAATGGAGTTTCCTCGAGACTCGTGTCATAGCCTACTACAACTAAGACATGCCAAAAGAAAGAAGGGTTAGGCTTTACATACCTCGTCCGCTCTCAAAGCTAATCCAAACCTACGTCTCGGACTCCCCAAGATCTACAACAACATCATCGATACCAAACATTAGCTATAGGCATTTAGGAATTCGATTCCAAACTAACACTTAATTCTACAGAAATTTGGGCAGCATTTCCCCTGTAAATTCAACACCCCGAGAATTCAACTCGGCAAAATCTTCAGCAACAATACCAACAATCATACTAACAACATCAGCAGTCAATTCCAAACGCATTCTAACACTGGTAACTCTTTTCTACATAATTCAACAATATTCCATTATATTCAATTCAACCACATATAATCAAACTAACACCAATGCTCACATGTTTGATTTCTAATCCGAAACCATTCAAACAATATTCAAGAACACTTTAAACAATTCATACAATATTTCAAACAACCCAACCAAGGTACCACCTCACCCGAACCCACTCCAAACCCGAGAACAACACAATAACCCATTCCTCTCTTCCAAATTCATGAATTACACAAACAATCCACACCGTAACAATGTCATTCTCATAAATATAAAAATTACATTAAAAACACATTAACTTCCAAATCAGCCCGCAACAATTACAACATCAACTTGAATCATTAAACTCTCATTTTAATCATGGAATCCATAACGACGACAACCAAAATACTAAATAGAATTAATTCATTCCTAACTATACAAAGTAGGCCATATTTGGCCACCACCCTAACACACCAAGTTCATGATTCTCATCCATTTCAACACACTACAACAACCAAACATGCTAAATAGAATTAATTCATCACTCCTACACAACACACACACCTACACGGCTACAACCATACACACGGCCTCACTTCAACATGCAATATTTCATGAGTTTCATCCATTTTTACATACTACAACATACACAAATCATCCATAACATATGTAAAAGAAGATTAAACCTTACCTTTTTCCTTCAACTTCACAACTTAGCTAGGGTTTGCAAACGACAAAACGAACGGTTTAACGACTCCAACAACTATCTCACGTTAACAAGGACCCTTCAAGTAGTTGATTTGCTAGAAGAAACTATTTTTTTATGGCTATTTTTGGACCTCAATTTCTCTTCACCATGGCCGAATGCCTTCAACTTTTTTTCTCCAAGGTTCTTGAATTTTCTAAGTGTTGAAGATGATGAATACCCCCTTACTTAGTCATCCATGTAGCCATAGCCCACACCCCATATGGCCGGCCACATGCCCCTTTTAATTCATGAATTAACAACTTCCTAAAATTCACTTTTAATCCCAAATGTTTCCTTAATATTCCATGCCACAAAATCATAGGCAACTTACGTCTTAAAACAAGATCATGGTTAAAAGTCTTGACTTCATACCCCGGAATAGTCTTATCCCCAACTTATCGTGGTTAACTCGAATTGTCCCAATGTACAAAATACGGGATATAACAACACCTCTCTAGAATCTTCCACAACATTCATCCAATCTCCAAACCCCCCTAAACATATCCCAAATCCTCTAGAATATTCTTCCAACTTCCACAACATGCTCATATATTCCTACAAGTCTATATGACAATTTTGGGTCATTTTTATTTCATTTTTAACATAGCCTCAAGTACTAGGAAGTCCTAGAAACTTCTCCAAACATATTTCCAAGGCCAAACCAAGGATTAAAGTGAAGATTAAAGTGGTTAAGGTTTCCAAGTGAGGTCTACACTTGTCTCCTCTTCTTGATGATATTTGGGTGGGTATTTTTAAGGTTGAGTAACCACAAAATTGAAGTTTTCTTGAACTTTGAGGTAAGATTTCATCTTAGTTTCATGTTTATGAGTTTGTTTGGTAATTATGTTAAGATTTGAGGAGGAGAAAATTTAGAGGAAAAGTTCAAATATGCTTTTGATGATATTTTGAGTTGTGAATTAACTTGAGTTAGAATTATTAGTATGTTTTAAGCATAACCTTGTTATGAGGGATAATAATGATATTAAGGAATCGTCGTATACGAGTGTATAAGGGGTTGTATGAAGTTGTTGTTATGGAATGATTATGAAAAGAAGTTTTGGGATTGAATGGAGTATAGTTTGAATGTAATCTTTTGAATATGGAATTGTTGATGTCTTATTGTACTTTGGGAGTTGTTTTGATGATTGGAGGGAGTAGAAAATATAGGGAAGATGTTGCCCGAATTTCGACAAATTTTAAGGAAATTTAATTTGGGGGCTTAAGACAAGCATATGACCATAAGCCTAACAATAGTATGAAAAGTTTTATATGTAGATTACGAGACCACGAATGATCTTATGTAGATTGCAAGACGGGAAGTAAGTTGGAAAGTCGAGAAACAAGCTTCCAGATATGTTAAGGTTGTTCCTTCTTTTCTTTGGCGCAATTTCTACTATTGAGCCACCTACGACTATTCGCACCAAGATGTGCTATTCATGGAGATTATACTCAGGTTACCATAACCCTAGTGTAATAATTCTCTCCAGTTAAGGACAGGTATGAGAATGGTTGGGTTATATAAGATGATATAATGACAAAAGGAATAACTAGTGTACACATTGTTTACAGGCTATTATGTTGCCTTTAAGTTATCATTATATGTTTGTATATGCCTGGCCTATGAGCCATAGAGTTGTTACCTGACCGACGGGTCATGGAGTTGATTATACCTGACCTACAGGTTATGGAGTTGATTATACCTGACATACGGGTCATGGAGTGTCTTATACCTGACCTACGGGTCATAGAGTAGATTATACCTGGCCTATGAGTCATGGAGTTATCTATGCTTGACCTTCGAGTCATAGAGTTATATCTATAGAATTATGTTATCTTGCCTTAGATGAGAGGAAACCCAGGTAGAGTACCTCCAGATGCTTTCTTGAGATATCCAAAGTACAGTTTGTTATTTCATTTTAGTTGTTATTTTGCCTTACATACTCGGTACATTATTTCGTACTGACGTCCCTTTTGGGCACTGCGTTCATGCCCGCTGGTTCAGGTAATCGGACAGACGATCCAGCTCAGTAGGCCTTCCACTCAGCCGCAGTCAGTACGCTCCACTTGGTCCGGAGCTATAGTCCTTTTGTGGTGTGCTATTTTGACATGTAGATATGGGTATGACGTGGCCATGTCCTGTCCTTTCTACAGCTCATGTTCCCTAGAGGCCTGTAGATAGTTGTATGTAGTTAGGGTGTTATATAGCCTTGTTGGCTCTCAGTCTTGCTATTCAGCTTACATAGCACCCTCGTCGGCTTGCTCTGTTGTGTAATTATATTTTGGGTGTGTGTGCCCAGTTCAGACGAGATGGTCAATATATATATATATATATATATATATATATATATATATATATAGAGAGAGAGAGAGAGAATACAGCCTCGCCAACTTGTTGGTATTGTCGATGTGTAGGTAGGCTTTATTGGTTTAAGTTGGGGGTTACTCCCAGCGTTTCAGATTTAGAGTGGTATGCTCGGGCCTAGGTTAGCATCGAGTGCCGATCACACTACTCCAGATTCGGGTGTGACACCCTTCTGAAAGAACTTCCAAAAATTAGCTATAAATTGCGCATCCCTATCAGAGATGATGGATACCAGAACAGCATGGACTCGTACTATCTCCTTGATATAAAACCTCACATAATCCTCGACTGAGTAAGTAGTCCTGACGGGCAGAAAATGGGCTGATTTTGTAAGTCTATCAACAATCACCCATATGGAATCAAACTTACGCTGAGAACGGGGCAAGCCTATAATGAAATCCATATTTATTGCTTCCCATTTCCACGTCGGAATCTCGATAGCCTGCAATAATCCACCGGGCTTCTGATGCTCAATCTTCACCTGCTGGCAATAGGGACACTGGGCTACGAACTCTGCTATGTCTTTCTTCATTCCATCCCACCAATAAACTTCTTTAATATCATGACACATTTTCGTTATCCCCGGATGAATAGAGTAATAGGAATAATGAGCCTCCCCCATAATTTGATGACATAGTCCTGCAACATCGGGAACATACAGTCTTACTCGGTATCTGAGAACTCCATCTTCAGCAATCTCAAATGGTGACTTTTTCTTCTGAGAAGCCGTCTCTATAATGAACTAACATAGGATCCTCGTACTGGCACTCTTTAATCTAGGCTACTAAAGATGAGACCGCTGAGTCCTAAATAGTAACCTCTGTATCTCCCGAGTCCAACAATCGAACTCTTAGGCTAGCTAACTGCTAAAGCTCAGGAACTAACTCCCTTTTCTCTGGTTGAACATAAGATAAGCTACCCATGGATTTGCGGCTAAGGGCATCGGCTACTACATTTGCCTTCCTAGG
Organism: Lycium ferocissimum; assembly: GCF_029784015.1. Classification (NCBI taxonomy): domain Eukaryota; kingdom Viridiplantae; phylum Streptophyta; class Magnoliopsida; order Solanales; family Solanaceae; genus Lycium; species Lycium ferocissimum. Next base: position 29,623 of record NW_026727288.1, read on the forward strand.
ATGATATAAGATATTGACATCATAATCCTTTAGTAACTCTAACCATTGCCTCTGCCGCAAATTTAATTCCTTCTGCTTGAAGATATACTGAAGGCTCTTATGGTCCGTGTAGACATCAACATGAATGACATACAAGTAGTGCCTCCACATCTTCAATGCATGAATCCCCGCGACTAACTCTAGATCATGTGTTGGATAGCTCTTCTCGTGCTTCCGCAACTGTCTTGAAGAATAAGCTATAACTTTACCATCTTTGCATTAACACACAACCTAACCCAACACCTGAAGGATCACAATAAATAACATAGCCTTCCGATCCATCCGGAAGTGTCAGAACCGGAGCCGAAGTCAATATGTTCTTCAATTCCTAAAAACTATGCTCACAAGCTTCTGTCCAGTGGAACTTAGCTGATTTCTCAGTCAGCTTCGTCAGTGGTGCCGAAATGGAAGAAAATCCTTCTACAAACCTCCTGTAATAACCTGTCAAGCCTAGAAAACTACGAACCTCCGTGGGTGTTGTGGGTCTAGGCCAATTCTTCACAGCTTCAATTTTTTGCATGTCCACCCAGATACCGTCAGCTGAAATAATATGCCCCAGAAAATTCAGAGAGTTCAACCAGAACTCACATTTAGAGAACTTTGCATATAGCTTCCGATCTTGGAGAACTTTAAAAACAACACATAAATGATCTACATGCTCTGCCTCTGATCGAGAATATACCAGAATATCAGCAATAAATACAATCACGAACAGCTATAGGAAAGGCCTAAACACACTATTCATCAAATCCATAAATACTGTCGGTGCATTCGTCAACCCAAACAACGTTACACGAAATTCAAAGTGGCCATATCTGGTTCTGAAATCTGTCTTTGAAATTTCTTTCTCTCTAACCCTTACCTGGTACCTAATCTCAAATCTATCTTTGAGAACCATTTACCACCTTGCAACTGATCACATAAATCATCAATCCTCAGAAGTGGATACTTGTTTTTTATTGTCACCTTATTTAGCTGCCTATAATCAATGCACATCCGTAAGGATCCATCCTTCTTCCTCACAAATAACACTGGTGCTCCCCACGGTGACGTACTAGGCCTAATATACCTTTCTCGAGCAAGTCCTTCAACTGCTCCTTCAACTCCCTCAACTCAGCAGGTGTCATTCTATAAGGAGGAATAGATATTGGCTTAGTATCTCGTAATAGGTCAATGGCAAAGTCAATCTCCTATTCTAGCAGAAGACCTAGAAGTTCATCCGGGAATACATCTGGAAACTTATTAACTACTGGAACTGATTGAAGAGTCGGTGGCTTTGCTCCTGTATCCCCAACCCAGAATAAATGATAAATACAACCCTTGGCAATCATCTTCCTTGCCTTGAGATAGGAAATAAACCTACCTCTCGGTGTTCTTTGTTGTAACGGTTCGCATTTTCGCGGGAGGGGTTAGCACTCGAAAAAGCTACTAAGAACTTGTTGGTGCTCTTTCGGACTTTGTTTTAAAAGAGTCGCCACCTAATTTTTAGGAAATTAGGAAAATCGAGGGTGAAGGGTTTATCCAAATACCGTGAAAAATTCTTCGTAATCCAGAGTTCCAAGTAAGGGTTCTGATGATCTCCTGGGGAAGGTGTTAGGCACCCAAGTATTAAGGATCCGTACTATATGGTTGACCTTCAAATTCTAATGTATGAGCATTTGTATGAACTGTTTATTTAGTGTTTATTCCCACAAAAATCTTGTCATTGGCATATCATTTTTGGGAAAAAGAGTTTGAACATGTTCCCTTTATATATAGGGTACTTAGATTTGGATTTATAATATCCGGGTAAAATAGTCTCCCTTTATATATAACGATGGTATATTTTGTTTGTAAAGAGAATACATAAAATTTATCATTATTTTATACATGTCATTTATAAAGAACATAAATTTGTTATGTTTAAGTGCACAATTTTGTCCATGCTTAACTCATACTTTGTTTGGATCGATCCGTTTGATATGTTGGAACGCCTTATCTAAGAACTTGTATATACTTATGCTTTGTTTGGAAGCATACTAAAAATATACGTCCTTTGTTATAAGTCTATAAAATTGGTCTCTGATTTGGGCTTATAGCCAACAAATTATAATTTGCCATTTAAAAAGGTCCATCCATTTTTTCTTCTGGGCTTGGCCCAAATAAACTTGTGCATGAAAACTTTGTTAAATAAAACCAGCATCATCAACTCTTTATGCCTTAGTGGGCTCCAACCCAAAATTCTTTTTGTTTTTGTTGGTCTTGGCCCATTTTGGGTCTTTAATCATTTTTCTGAAAAAAAGATTAGCGGGGGGCTTTTTGGCCCAATACTTTGCCAAATTTGTTCTTTTGAATCTGGTCAAAAAATACTTATCCTTAGCCTAGGTTTGGATCTGAAAAACTTAGTTTAATTTTGTAAAGAATGGGTACTTTGGTTTAAAACCAGTCCGTTTTGCTCAAAATAATGTTGCAACATTTGTGACTTTGAATTCCTTTTATTTTATTAGCTTAACTCGTGTCAAAGTAGTTTGGCTATTATCCGTTTGATTTTGATAAAATCGTTATGCTAAATCCGGGTTTTGAAAAATTATTTTGGGGACTTAAAGTCAATCTAAACGGCATAGGTACCGTTATCCTGAGACGACTAGTTCATACAATACGGATTCCACTATATGATATGTGTTTTTTACAAGTTTTGTACAAATAAAAACAAGGCTCAAATAAAGAAGATGGAGAAAAGAGAAGTAAAGGATAGGGGAAGGCTATGGGCGTACCAAGCCCCTAGTTGGCCATTTTCATCCATGGCTGGGCCTTCTGCGCGCCAAGCTATTTAATTCCATCTTTGTGGACTCGATATCTTTGGAGAAAGAATTTCCTTATTAGGCCTGAGGCCCAATAGCCAGGCTGATCTTGACCCAAGTGGTCATGCGGTGAGGAGGGGGAAAAGAAAAGGGAACTCGGTTAGTTTAAGGATACTGAACTTATCACACTTATAATTATACAAAACACATACAACAAATATATATATACATGTATCAAACACATTCACAAGTTATAGAATAAGGTATCTATACATGGATATATATGTATACTACAAGGCCCCACTGCCAGGTATTTGGATAACAAAGGAGGGAAGAGTCGTCGCCCCCCGTATTCCCTATGCCGCACAAGTTCTAAGGGGTTTCATGAATCCCAAGCATCGCTGGACATCGGGGGAAGGCTAAGACTGGGTCCCCTCCCAAAATTACCTCATCCCCCACCAATGTAGCCACAAAATAATAGGCAGATCCCAGGAACACAACATAACACAGCTGGCCATGTATATACATAATGTAGCCAGAAGCAATCTGGCCCTAATGAGTACAATATAAACAAGCGCAAGTCAAGAACATGTGACCAAAGGTTAACCAAACCAAACATGCACTCAATGGAAAGAGCCAAGAGCAGGCTGAAGTAAACAGGAAACAAGGACCAGAATATGCAGTCATGGGGAACAATACAAACTATAGCACACCCATGTAAGGTAAATAAAACAAGGAACAAGGTACATGATCCTTGATGAGGCAACATGGACTACAGTATACAGATATGAGGTGGACAAGAGCAAGAAATAAAAGTACATAATCATAGAGGGACACACACACACAGTGACACACAAGGGAGGCAAACACAGGCAAATACTAAAGTACATAATCATGAGGTGGCCAACAGAAGCAAGTAGGGATATGTGGACATGGGAGGGACAGAGGCAAAACTAGGACCTTTCTGTGTCTGATTTGTCATACACAAAATGTAGTGCCTATAGAGGTAGTTAATGCAGTTAGGACAAGCAAACAGGACATGGAAAAAACAAGTTGACATCCCAGTTTTACACTTCCATTAAGCCCCTCCCCTTTGGGTCTAACTTAAACACATATGCACACTTGCTCCTTATTTAATCAAATCATCCATTACCCTAGATGTACACTTGAATCTAACTTGGGGTCTCTTTTGGTCCAAGAATAGAATCCATGTGATCCCAAGGTCCTTTATAATGATCATACCACCCCACAGGCCATAAAAGTGCCATGGTGCCCTTTATATGAAGGAAAGGTGTTATAAACCAAGCTAGCCTTGGTTTTCCCTTTATCCTTTCTCCAGGGCACCTTTAAAAAAGGCTCATCTTAGGTCATGTAGCCTCAGCTCACTTTTAGTCTTTTGTGATCAGGTGGGGACTCATTTCTCAAACTATTCACAGCCAAGAATTCAATCCAAAAGGTTTCAGTTACATGTGCACATAAACAGAATCACCATAAATAACAGGTTACTCAGGTCCTTCAGGTCAGGCCATGTCATAAGTCTATTCCACCCAGCCCTAAGGATGCATACAACAAGATAGCAAGCAATGGTAATTCAACACATAGGCAGAGTATTTTTTCAGAAATGCAGAAAGCCAAACAGCCAAGCAGTGACACTAACCATATAAGCAAGTCATTAGAATTCAAATCGAGGCACAAA
>NW_026727289.1:0-34434 GCF_029784015.1 Lycium ferocissimum
CCTTTTTCTTGAATTTTCTAGACTTGCCAAATGATGAAGTGTGTCTAATATTTTCATCACTTATACATATATATATATATATACAAGTGGTGGCACATGGCCGGCCCCCTTTTTTTTTTTTTTTTTCTTTTCTTTTCTTCAATTTTCTAGAAATTTCTTTAAGTTGTAAAAGATGAATAACTCCTTGACTTGGTCAACCCTTGCCCACATATGCATGTCTTGCAATATAAGATAAGCACATATCCCCTTTAATGGCTTAAATTAATTGGCCAACCATGGGTGAGACCCATGCCAACATGGACGGCCACCTTGGCCATTTCATGAAATCATTTTTCCAACTTTTAGCTTCCAATTTTTCCTTATCCCAAATTTACCCTTAATGCTCCATTCCAATAAAAAGGATGAATACGCAACTTATACATTCTAAAAAAAAAAATTATAACCTTGTCCTTAACTTCCCGCCATTAACTCGGAATATTCAAATGTACAAAATGCGAGGTATAACAGAAATGAACTCTAAAATGCCTATAGTAACGTTGGTATTTAATGATGTTATGTAGATCTTGGGGAGTCCGAAACATAGGTTTGATTTGGATTAGCTTTGAGAGATATCAAGGTATGTGAAGCTCAACCCTTCCTTCCTTTGGCATGCCTTAGCTATAAATAGGCTATGACACGAGCCTCGAGGAAACTCTATTCTCGCGATCCGAGCATGTTTAAGATTCTTATTTGTTTTTTGGTATTCGTATGCTTGATATGATGAAATATTGGCCCTTATGTCTTTGGAATATTTGATTTTCAAATGTTGCATAAAAAGTTTTGTTTTTAAAGAGTTCCGTAACTACGAACGACCGTAACTTTCACAGAAAGGCTCGGATTGCCCCGATATGTTCGTAGGAGCTTTCATGGCATATAGTGACTATGTTTTTCATAGGCGGGCCCGTCTCGGGTCGACACCCGTCCGTGGGTCCCACGACTTTTCTTTATGTACTTCTGATGACTTTTGAAAGAATATGATATGACTATTATTCCAATTTCAAGTACGATCAGTTTAATTATCTTTTGAGTTTATGATAATGATTTTATGCATATGGTTACTCACTACTCTGCTCGTGCAAACGGTTATATCCTTCGCCGAGTCCCGGGCCGGTTATGTATCGTGCGCACTATTTGATATTCTGGAGTATGATGTGTCCGGTTCGTCGAGCTCCTCTGTTATTGGGTCGGGTACCGTGTATATTTGGTGTTATGATGTGTCCGTTCGCCGAGCTCCTCGGTTATTGGGCGGACCGTGTATATGTGATATTGACCGCTGGATTTTTGACCGCGGTATGTCGGGTTTTCGGAGATATGAAATCTTCTGGAGTATGATGTGTTATGGCGCCATTGACGGGCAGGCAACCATATTTTTCTGAGCCCTATGCATGATTTGTATTTTTGAAAATAAACATTTTGGTATTTTGGATATGCACTTACTTTACGTACACTCGTTTCGATTATGACTCGATTTGTTTACTATATCTTACGCTTTGCATACTCGGTACATATTAAAACGACCCCCACGTCTTCTGGTTGCGTTTCATGCTAGCGGTACAAACGTACGGTTCGGTGATCCGCCGCCTAGGACACTTATTACTGCTGTTGGAGTGCTCCCTTTATTCTGGAGCCCACATTTTGGTATATATTCGTTCGTTGCATATGTATTCGTTTGTTCAGGGGTACGGCGGGTGTCACACCCCAATTCCCGATAGGGTGTGATGGGCACCCGACCCTTACCTAGGGCCGAGCGAACCCTCTGACTGTCATGGTACTCGTAGTCATAATGGGCCCCTAACCGGCCATAAATGCGTAATGAATTTTTTTTCTAAAACAACATACAATACATCTTTCAAATCAACATAACTTGCGACCGTACAAAATCTGTAATATCATATATAACAATACAACGGCTTATAGAGCCGCTCACAATGGACATCTTATATACATGACTCTGTCTGCAAAGTCTCTAGCATAGCCAGATACCATAACCCACGTATACCCTGACTCGGCAGCACTCCGGAGAGAATGGAGCTCGCCCCGATCACAGCTTTAGAACACCTTCTGCTAATGTCTTGACTCACACAGGTGTACACACGCGGCATGAACGCGGCCCCCGAAGAAAGGGGTCGGCACGAATAGTGTACCGAGTATGTAAGGCATGGATAGTAATATGCGAAAAACATGAATCAAGTATAACGACATAAAGGAGTTACAACGCATGTCCTGGGATAGAAACATAACCTGTACATATAAGTGCCCTTGGGCTGACGCCGTGCTTTCTTAGCTTTCCTTACTCATATATATATATACATATATACATAAAAATAGAATATATTATATTGCCGAGGCGTCGACCCATCCATTTAACCATAAATATGCACGTCCGCGTCCGGCATCCCGCGTCGGGACGATATCAAGTCATGTAACGCCAACCGATCGGTGGATATGCGTATATAACGCTCCGCCATTATATCCATTTTCCCGTAAATATATGAAAATTCCATGTATAAATATCGGCGTCTATAGCGCCCTGGCTCTTTCATTATATACATATGCTCATATCCTATATATATCGGCGTCTATAGCGCTCGATTCTTTTTGTCACACGCACATACTTATGTCATATATATATATTTACCGTCTATAGCGCTCGATTACGCTATCATATACATATACTTATATCATGTTCATTTATCGCCGCGTATATAGCGCTCCGATTTCGTTATCATTATCGTCGTAGAAGTATTCTCATTAAAGTAGTTACAACACTTATCGTTTAATAATCAAGGCACTAGAGAAAAAGGGAACCGTGGGCCCACCTCGAGTCAAATGAGGTGGCGTACACGATTTACATACGTTACATTTCATGACGTCACTTGTGAGAGTTTTAAGGTAGTCGGGTCCTATTTGTGCAAGTTCTAGATGTTTAGGCAATTTTTCAACATTTCATACAATATTTAATTCAATTCTCCTTTTTTGAATGAAAAAGGGTCAACTTCAAACTTGGATTTCTAGGAATAGGATTGTCCCCGAGGCTCATATTCAAACCTATTATGTCTAAGACATGCCAAAGAAGGAAGAGTGAAGCCTTACATACCTTTTCCGCTTCTCGCACTTCTCCAAATTCACGCTCAAATTCGCCAAAATCTACATTTTGGTCACATTTATAAACATAATTAGTGCATTTAGAGATTGAATCTTGGGTACTACTTGCCTACCGAAATTTCAAAGCACTTCCCTTGTACATACACCATCCCCAAAATTTAACTTAGCCAATTTCAATCAATAACAATCCGGAATTCAACCCGGCCAATCTATCAACAACGATGCCAACAATCATAATAACAATATCGATAAGCAATTCAAGATGTTCAACCAACATCCAATCTCCCCCGAAACCTTCCAACTTAACAAGAACAATAACAACTTAATTCTTTCTTTCAAATTCACAAACTCTATCAACGATCACATATGCTAACAACTTCATTTTCCATAATTTCAAGAACTATATTAAAATCACACAAATCTCCCAAAACAGCCCGCAACACTACAACTTCAACATGAATCATTAAACCTTCATTTTACGTCACAGAATTCATAACGACGACGACCAAAATACTAGATAACATTGACTCATCCCTTGCTATGCCAAACAGCCCCATTCACGGCTACACATCAACATTATCCTTTCATGAAGTTTATTCATTTTCTACACATTACAACAACACACAAACATGTTGAATATAATTAGTTCTTCAATCCTACAACAACACACACACACATGCACATACACGGCTGCCCCCTTCATCTCTATATTTCATGAATTCCATCTATTTCTACCTACTATAACATGCACAACCATCCATAGCACATAAAACAAGATTGAATCATACCTTCCTCTCTTGTTCTCCAATTCGGCTAGGCCTTTGTTTTGCAAGGAAAGTGTTTTGCATGCTCCAACAACCATCCCATGGTGTAGAGGACCTTTCAATTGATATAAAAACTAGGAGAAACAATTTTTTTTCCATGATCAATATCATGGGGGTGGTTCCGGCCAGCCCCTTATGGCTGTTTTTCTCCATTCTTTTTCTCCATCTCTTTTTTTTTCTTGAAGTTTCTAGGAGGCAAATGATAAGGATGATTTTTATCATCATCCTAGCCCCTTAAGTAATTACAACATGTGGCCATGGCCCACATCACCATGTGGCCGCCACCTCCTCCACTTTCTCTTTTTTTTTTTTTTTTAAATTTTAAGTCTCCAAATCTTCACTTTTGGCCCCCAAGTTTTCATGAAGTGTTCAACCTTCCATAATTCATTTTTAGTCCCATATTTCATGAAATACTAATTTCCATAATTCCACTTTTAACTCCAAATTTTTACTAATACTTCCATCCCCTAAAATCATAAGTGACTTATGCCTTAACACAAAGTCGGAAAAAAAATAACCTTGTTCTTAACTCGTCGCAACCACTTAGAATATTCCGACGTACCAAAATGCGAGGTGTAACATCCTTCCCCCCTTTAGAACATTCGTCCTCGAATGTTCAACTTAGTCGTACGGGGCCTCGTAAGTACCTCGGGGGAGCTCCATCCTTCATACTATCTCTTAAGCTATCCGTTACCATTTTCTTGTCATACTCTTTTTCTTCATACCCGTCCATTTTTTTGTGTCCTGTCATTCGAAGTTTTTGCAAGACTCCTCACACTGCCTTAAATACCATTCTGATTCTCATCCGCTTGTTACTGGTTTTCCGATCTTACTAACTCGTTTCCATGGGGGGGAGGGGTTTCATTTGTAGCCCAAGAATCCATATCAATCATACTGTTTCTATCTCATTGTCTATCTCTCTCCGCTTCCCCCCCGCGGGGTATGCTTATCTCATTATCCATTCATGCCTACCTCTTTTCCCGCGCGCGAGAAATCTTATGCTACCTCCGTGTCGTTCGGAACACACTACTCTCACATAGTCCTTTTCTCATTTTCAAAACGTATTCGCTCGCTCACGTTTTACCCCGTATCATCCCAATCATTTCTTAGCATTCATTACGCCTTGTTTCTGTCTTTCTATAACTTAAGCCATGATACTCATGCCCTCAGTTATACATCATACCCTATTACTTCGCTATTGTCTCGCTTCCTTTTTTGTTCCTTTCTTTCCGTTAACTCCGTCCCTTCGCCAACCTGTTTCACCGTCCTACGTGTCCTTTTAAGGTTTCTGGCCGCTCCACATACTCTAATCCCTCCTAGACTACTCCACTTTCTCATTTAAAATTTGTAGGATTTTTAAAAAAACTTCCCAGGGGGTCACCCATCCTGAGATTGCTCTCACTCCAGCACGCTTAACCTTGAGACTTTAATGAAATCAGGTGCGTTAATGTCGGTATGACCACGTCCACTTCGCCGCACAGCCTTCATTACATATTCTAGAGTACGTCGGAGCCTTACCAGATTTCGAAACATCCCCACAGCACATTTTACCCGCTATCTGATCGATACATCCCTATTCGTCACGATTCTTTTTCCTCGTACGCTTATCTTGACCATATCACTTTATCCAGACCTGCCAGTCCTTTCTAAATCATCTCCTAGTAGCACAAGTCCTTCCGAACTTCCTTACTACCATATTTCCACCGCCGTCTTATTGACTGTTTCACTACTCATTCCACAGCTAACTTATTCCTGGAGGGCAGTCGTACTTTACAGCTCAGTCAACTTTCATCACTACTATTGTCCCGACGTTTGCAATATATTTTCCAACCTGTATCTCATCCTTATATTATTTCTGGAAAAATTTCAGCAGAGTTTCCTCTGTATTTCTTACTATTCCAAAACCTGCACGCAGGAAATACCAACAAATGCCTCGCTGGGCCATCATCATATATACACATCATATCATATTTCATATCGTATCATAGCCACACAGGGCTCTCAATATTCACAAAGGTCCGAAGATATTAGACCTACCTCATATGCTCAGCACGACTACACATATCACATTTTCTTGCTTACCTGCGTGCTTTGTAACCTTCCATACCGCTGATCGCTTCCGCCTGTCAATGTCATTCCTCTGCCGAAATCAAAGATTAGTACGAAGGACCTCATTTCCTATAACTTGCCTCTACAGCACGATCTAAGATGCCAAAGAAGAGTAACCATCCTAGATGCCCCGTAGCCTCCTGTTTATAAATGTGGCGCGCTTCACACCATAAACGGAAGGACTCTACGGACACGACTGCGGGGCAGACAACCCTTGGACCGACCTGCTCGATACCACTTTGTCACACCCAATTCCCGATAGGGTGTGATGGGCACCCGACCCTTACCTAGAGTGGCGAGCGAACCCCTCGACTCTCATGGTACTCGTAGTCATAATGGGCCCCCAACCGGCCATAAATGCGTAATGAATTTTTTTTTCTAAAACAACATACAATACATCTTTCAAATCAACATAACTTGCGACCGTACAAAATATCGTAATATCATATATAACAATACAACGGCTTATAGAGCCGCTCACAATGGACATCTTATATACATGACTGCAATCCGCAAAGTCTCTAGCATAGCCGATACCATAACCCACGTATACCCCGACTCGGCGGCCTCGGGAGAGAATGGAGCTCGCCCGATCACGCTAGAACACCTTCTCGCTAATGTCTTGACTCACACAGGTGTACCTGCGCGGCATGAACGCACCCCCCGAAGAAAGGGGCCGATACGAATAGTGTACCGAGTATGTAAGGCATGGATAGTAATATGCGAAAAACATGAATCAAGTATAACGACATAAAGGAGTTACAACGCATGTCCGGGATAGAAACATAACACGTACATATAAGTGCCTCGGGGCCGACGCCGTGCTTTCTTAGCTTTCCTTACTCATATATATATATACATATATACATAAAAATAGAATATATTATATTGCGAGGCGTCGGCCGATCCATTTAACCATAAATATACACATCCCGCGTCCGGGCATCCCGCGTCCGGACGATATCAAGTCATGTAACGCCAACCGATCGGTGGATATGCGTATATAACGCTCTTCGCCATTATATCCTTTTCCCCGTAAATATATGAAAATTCCATGTATAAATATCGGCGTCTATAGCGCCCTGGCTCTTTCATTATATACATATGCTCATATCGTATATATATATCAGCGTCTATAGCGCTCTGATTCTTTTTGTCACATGCACATTCTTATGTCATATATATATTTACCAGCGTCTATAGCGCTCTGATTCTGCTATCATATACATATACTTATATCATGTTCATTTATCAGCGCGTATATAGCGCTCTGATTCTGATATCATTATCGTCGTAGAAGTATTCTCATTAAAGTAGTTACAACACTTATCGTTTAATAATCAAGGCACTAGAGAAAATCCGGGAACCGTGGGCCCACCTCGAGTCAAATGAGGTGGCGTACACGATTTACATACGTTACATTTCATGAGGTCACTTGTGAGAGTTTTAAGGTAGTCGGGTCCTATTTGTGCAAGTTCTAGATGTTTAGGCAATTTTTCAACATTTCATACAATATTTAATTCAATTCTACTGAATGAAAAGTGTCAACTTCAAACTTGGATTTCTAGGAATAGGATTGTCCCCGAGGCTCGTATTCAAACCTATTATGTCTAAGACATGCCAAAGAAGGAAGAGTGAAGCCTTACATACCTTTTCCGCTTCTCGCACTTCTCCAAATTCACGCTCCAAATTCGCCAAAATCTACATTTTGGTCACATTTACCAAACAGTAATTAGTGCATTTAGAGATTGAATCTTAAGGTACTACTTGTCTACCGAAATTTCGGTAAAGACTTCCCTTGTACATACACCATCCCCAAAATTTAACTTAGCCAATTTCAATCAATAACAATGGGAATTCAACCCGGCCAATCTATCAACAACAATGCCAACAATCATAATAACAATATCGATAAGCAATTCAAGATGTTCAACCAACATCCAATCTCCCCCGAAACCTTCCAACTTAACAAGAACAATAACAACTTAATTCTTTCTTTCAAATTCACAAACTCTATCAACGATCACATATGCTAACAACTTAATTTTCCATAATTTCAAGAACTATATTAAAATCACACAAATCTCCCAAAACAGCCCGCAACACTACAACTTCAACATGAATCATTAAACCTTCATTTTACGTCATAGAATTCATAACGACGACGACCAAAATACTAGATAACATTGACTCATCCCTTGCTATGCCAACCAGCCCCATTCACGGCTACACATCAACATTATCCTTTCATGAAGTTTATTCATTTTCTACACATTACAACAACACACAAACATGTTGAATACAATTAGTTCTTCAATCCTACAACAACACACACACACATGCACATACACGGCTGCCCCTTCATCTACTATATTTCCATGAATTCCATCTATTTCTACCTACTATAACATGCACAACCATCCATAGCACATAAAACAAGATTGAATCATACCTTCCTCTCTTGTTCTCCAATTCGGCTAGGCCTTTGTTTTGCAAGGAAAGTGTTTTGCATGCTCCAACAACCATCCCATGGTGTAGAGGACCTTTCAATTGATATAAAAACTAGGAGAAACAATTTTTTTTCCATGATCAATATCATGGGGCTGGTTCGGCCAGCCCCTTATGGCTGTTTTTCTCCATTCTTTTTCTCCATCTCTTTCTTTTTCTTGAAGTTTCTAGGAGGCAAATGATAAGGATGATTTTTATCATCATCCTAGCCCCTTAAGTAATTACAACATGTGGCCATGGCCCACATCACCATGTGGCCGGCCACCTCCCTCCACTTTCTCTTTTTTTTTTTTTTTTTTTTAAATTTTAAGTCTCCAAATCTTCACTTTTGGCCCCCAAGTTTTCATGAAGTGTTCAACCTTCCATAATTCATTTTTAGTCCCATATTTCATGAAATACTAATTTCCATAATTCCACTTTTAACTCCAAATTTTTACTAATACTTCCATCCCCTAAAATCATAAGTGACTTATGCCTTAACACAAAGTCGGAAAAAAAAATAACCTTGTTCTTAACTCGTCGCAACCACTTAGAATATTCCGACGTACCAAAATGCGAGGTGTAACAGCGGGGCCCTGTCCCGTCATATGATTCTGTTGGTCTGTTTAGAGGTCTGTAGACGTATATGTGGGTTGTGCCTACTTCTGTACAGGTGTGTTTGTATGTTATATGTTCTGGGCGATCCCATTCGCCGTGGCAGCCTTGTCGGCTTGCATTTGTATATGTTTTGGGCCGTTGCGCCATTTGATAGCCTTGCCGGCTTCTGATATATATATATATGTTTGCGTTTGAGACAGTTTGAGATAATCTGAGACAGTGTCTGATATTTGTATACGCATAAGCCATCTGTATGTGATTCTGTATGATAAGTGTGTTTGTGTGCCCCGCTCGGGCACTAGTCACGGCCTACGGGGTTGGGTCGTGACAACAGGTATATGAGATTTTATTGAAATTTCCCATGTATGTGCATTTGCTATAAATTATTACCTAATAGCGGCGAACGAAAATCAAAGGACCGTCAACCAAGTATTTATAAGTAACGGAGACCAAGGTGTTCTCGTCACCATGGGAATTTTGAAATCCGGGGGATGGAAAGTAGTCATACATACAGGTGAAAGTTGGACAAACGAGGTAAGTTCGTTATTGTCATACTGTTATTGATATTGGGAGCCCCGTGTGGCTTTGATATGATATGATATGATATATAAATATGTTGGCCCTGTGAGGCATTGTTGGTATTTCCTGCGTGCAGGTTTTGAGATAGTAAGAAATACAGAGGAAACTCTGCCAAAATTTTCCTAGAAATAAGAAGAGAATAAGATATAGGTTCGTAATATGTCTTGAAAGGTCGTGCCAATGGTAATGATAAGATTTGATTAAGCTACGAGTATGGTGGACCTCGAGGAATAAGTTAACTGTTGAATTGATAAGCAGGGATAAAATATGACGAGTTTATAGTTAAAAGAAGTAATAATACGATTAAGAAGAAAGTATAGAGGAAAAAAAAAGAATTATGACGGACATAAATGTATTGATAGGACAGCTTGTGAGATATTAAGGATAAGATTGATCGGGAAGAGTAAAAGGTTAAATACGCTTACTTCATCAACCCATAGTAAGAATCGTGGATAAGGTTAAGAAGTGTTATACTATAGGATTGATTACGAACAGGATATAATGTGAATATAATGAGGATCGTTATGGAAATAAGCAAAGTCTAGTAGGGGAGTGACTAAAAGATATGACGTGATCTATGTGACTAAAGTATAAAAGCGAGCTATAGGACGAATGAGAAATACTTATCAAGTTCTATATGGGAAGTTTAAAATGAAGGTTATATGATAACAGAAATGATAGCGAGCACCAGAAGAGAAGGAGTTGACTGAAAGGAGGAAGTAAGAAGAAAGCAAGATAACAGTGTAGCAATAGGTCATGATATGTGTAGCCGAGGGTACGAGTACTAAAAGTGACGGAACTGCGAAAGACCAAGTTATAGAAAGATGAGCAACGAGGTAGAATGAATACTAGAAAATGACCGGTATGATACGAATAAACATGGGTGAACAGAGTATGTTTCGAAAATGAGAAAAGGATTATGCGGAAGTAATGTGTTCCGACGGATACAGGGGTAGCATAAGGTTTCTCGTGCCCAGAATAAAGGATAAACATAGGCGGGGGAAATGATCGGGGAATTCTAAAGGCAGCACCTAAGATGGACATAATTAATTGAGTATGAGTATGGGACGAAAGAGAAATGTATAGTTATGAACTTGAAGGTATAGTACAACGACGAGGTTATAAAGTAAGATTGTCATTTAGATGAACTTGATATGATTTTGAGTAAGTTAGAAGTCGGTGCTGAGTACACAACAAGGGAAAACGTCATAAGGCATGAAAGGGTACTGCGTGTATACGACTTCACCTCGGGAATAGTGGAATCCTTAAGGGACCAAGATAGTAAGCTTGAGGAACAAATGATGTATTGGAAATTTATTAAAGGAAACAGATGATATAGGTTGGGACAAAGATGATGTTACAAGAGAACCTTGGACACTTATCATCAGAATATAGATGTTATCCAATTGAGAACTTAGAATGACTACAAGGTACTAGTTAATTATTGATTGGGGTAAGTGGAATGTGGCCTTGGATGAATTGCTACATCGGTCGCATTACCCGAGTACAGATTATTGGACGAGGTTTTGTACTATATATAGAAAGGTTCTCGTCGCTTCGTGATTTAGTCAAGGCTATATACGTGGACAATTAAGTTATATATATTATAAAGAAAGATAGGGATATGGTACAGTACCAAGTGGATTGGAAAAAGAGATTGGATGAATTTGAGATTGGAAATAAGGACATAGAGCAAAGTATAAACGGATAATGGTATAATTACACCCTAAAGGGGGGAAGCGGGTGATAGAAATGCAAGTGTAAGATGGAGACAATTGACACTGCAATATATTTGATATGGATGCTTGAGCTCCAAGTGAGATCCTTCTTGAGACAAGTTAGTAAGATCGAGAGCCAACAATAAATGGACGAGAAGTCGGGGAGGGTATTTGAGACAGTGTTGAGAAATTTTTGTAAAGATCTTGAATAATATGACATCAGGGCTATCTTTGGATTAGAGGCTAAAGATTCCAGAATATGGACTTCATTACAGGTTTACCCCGCACTCCACGGAAAGTATGATTCCATATGGGTTATTGTAGATAGGCTGACAAAATCAACCCATTTTCTTCCAGTCAGGACTACTTATTCAGTCGAGGACTATGCAAAGTTATATATCAAGGAGATAGTAAGACTTCACGGAGTCCCACATCTATTATATCGACGGAGGGTGCTCGGTTTACAGTAACTTCGGAGATCATTCGGGGAAAGATTGGGGACAAAGGTGAGTCTTAGCACGGCCTTTCACCCTCGGATCGACGGACGAGCCGAGCGTACTATTCAGACACTAGAAGATATGTTGCGGGCCTGAGTTATCGATTTCAGAGGTAGCTGGGATGATCATTTGCCACTTGTTGAGTTTTCTTATAATAATAGCTACCATTCTAGTATCCAAATGGCACCATATGAGGCTCTATATGGTAGAAAGTGCAGGTCACCTATTGGCTGGTTTGATGTTGGTGAAACTAAGTTAATTAGCCCAGATATGATTCAACAAGCAGTTGATAAAGTAAAGCTTCTTCAGGAAAGGTTATTGGCAGCCCAGAGTTGACAGAAGTCATATGCGGATAATCGGCGTCGACACTTAGAGTTCCAGATTGGCGATTGGGTATTTTTGAAGGTGTCACCCATGAAGGGTGTAATGAGATTCGGCATGAAGGGGAAGCTTAGCCCAAGATATATAGGGCTTTATCAGATTGTTCGTAAGGTAGGCAAGGTTGCCTACGAATTAGACCTACCATCTGATTTGGAAGAAGCACACCCAGTGTTTCATGTGTCTATGCTTCGCAAATGCATTGGTGACCCTTCTAGGGTATTCCCTGTGGATGATGTCCAGGTAACAGAGGAGCTATCGTACGAGGAGAACCCTGTAGCTATACTGGATCGTCAGGTGAGAAGGTTGCGCACCAAAGACGTGGCTTCCGTTAAGGTATTGTGGCGGAACAATAACAGGGAAGAGGTGACTTGGGAAGCCGAAGGGGAGATGAAGAATAAGTATCCCTACTTGTTTCCTATGCCTACATGTAATCTAAATTCCTCGTTGATTATATTGATTGGTAAATAAAGCTATATGTTATAGCAATAAAAGAGACTCCCCCGAAGTCCCTGTAAGACCTGGTGAGACTAGTTTAACATTCGAGGACAAATGTTCTGAAGGGGGGAAGGATGTTATATCCCGTATTTTTAAACATTAGGATATTCTAAAGCTAATCGCGACAAGTTAAGGACAGGACTATTTTGGGATACGAGGTAGAGACTTTTAACTTCCGATTTTATTTCAATGCACAAGTTGCTTATAAATTTTATTTGGTATAGAAATATTATTGGAGATTAGGGATTAATTAACCATGATTAGATTATTAAGTGGGATTAACAACTTAATTACTTCACTAATAGGCTATTAGTGGCCGTGTGGGCCCCACACATGGCTTGGCCAAATTTGATTGGCTCAAGCCATGAGTGGGACATGTGTCCACATTTTAGAAAGCATATTTAAGGCAATTTGATGACAAGGAAACAATTTTATCATCTTCAACAAACATAGAAACCTAGAGAGGGAGAGAGAACCTCTCGGCCATGGCTGACCGAGAATGATCTTGCAAAACTTTGATCAAAAAAAATATTTTCTTCAAGCATTTCAACTCATTAGAAGGTGTATAACAACTTGGATTAGTCATTGGAGTGACAAGAACAAGTATTAATTCAAGGCACCAATTCTAGCCAAGTTGAGAAGTCAAGTGTTAAAGGTAAAGTTTAATTTTCTTTTGAATGAATTAGGAGTGGTTTTGAACGTGTTGTAGTGTGTAGAAATGAATGAAAATTATGGAATTATGTATGTTGGTGTTGAGGCCGTGTAGGGGCTGTTTGTGCATGAAATGGTGAATTGATTTTACTTGGTATTTTGGTTGTTGTTGTTATGGATTGTATGGTGAGAATGAAGGTTTAATGATTCAAGTTGGAGTTGTAATTGTTTGTGGGCTGTTGCAGAAGCTAATATGATGTTAATATAGTTTCTTGCACTTATGTAAATGATGTTGTTAACGTGTGGTTGTTGGTGTAGTTTATGAAATTGGAAGGAAAGAATGTGTTATTGTTGTTCTTATTGAACTTGGAAGATTATATGTCGTATTGTGTGTTGGTTGGGCTGTTTTGGAATGTTGTATGGGCTGTTTGGTGTGTCCTCGAGTAATGTTTGAATAGTCTCGGGTTGATACTTGAATCCATGATTAATGATGTTGGCTTGGTTGTATGTAGTTGGTTTGAATATAAGCGAAACGTCGTCTAATTGTCTAGAAAGGAGTTACTAACATTAGAATGCGTTTTGAACCTCTTCGTAGTTTAATCGTAGTTCTTGACGTCTTAATATAGGTTGAGATACTATTGGGCAGCGTATACATGTTGTGTTACGAGTAAACGCTAAAGGTATGTAAAGCCTATCCTTTCTTTCTTTTGGCATGTCCTAGATGTAAGTATGATACGATATGAGCTTCGAGATAATTCTATTCATAAATTCCGAGCATATTTTATGATTCTTATTCACTTCTTGATATTAGAATTCTCATAATAGTCGAGCTACTGCCCTCGAGTCTTCTATATGATTGGATAGTAAATGATGCATAAAAGTTCCTATTCCTAAAGGATTCTATAATGAATAATGTCCTTAACTTTCATAAGCTGTCTCGTATTGATTGATACATGTCTATGATCCCTGAAACTTTCCTTTATATAGTTCGTAATGACATTTAGAGAGAATTTAATATGGTTATCATCCTGACACTCGAGAATTAATTATTCTACTTATTTATTGAGTCTCAAAAGATGATTTGGGTGCATATGGTTACTTATTACTCTGCTCGTGCATACTGTTACATCTTTCACTGAGTCCCGGGCCAGGACATGTTTTCGTGCACAGCTCCACTGCATTATTCACCGAGTCCCTCACTAGAGGGCCGAGACACATTATATGTATATGTATATGATGATATGTGACATGATGATATGATGATACGGGGATGGTGGCCAGGATGGCATATGATGACTTTATTCACCGAGTCCCTCACTAGAGGGCCGGGACACGTTATATATGCATATGTACAGGAGGATTATCTAATTATGCCACTAAGTCCCATAACGGGTTGGGCATGATATTGACACGTATGATTTATGTTCAAAGGTAAGCCTTGTGGTTTTCTGGTTATTGTACTAGTTTTTTACACTCTTTATTTCAGTATGATCCTGTTCACTATATTTCATGCTTTACATGCTCAGTACATATTCCGTACTAACCCCCTTTCTTCGGGGGGCTGCGTTTCATGCCCGCAGGTACAGACGCTCATTTTGGTGATCCGCCAGTTTAGGATATCTATTCAGCTATCTTGGAGTGCTCCCTTATTTCGGAGCCTAGATTTTTGGTACAGATCCTTTTGTTGTATATATATGCTTATCCGGGGTGCGGGCGGGGCCCCGTCCGTCATATGTTACCGTTGTCACTCTTAGGGTCTGTAGACACATGTGTGGGTCACGTATATAGTTTTCGCTAGTTGTGTACATATGGCTTATGTTTTGGGACGTTCCCATTCGTAGTGGCAGCCTTGTCGGCTTGCGTATGTATATACGTTTTGGGATGCTGTATGTAGTGGCAGCCTTGTTGGCTTGCGTATATATAGTTGGGGCGTTCCCACATGTTATGATAACCTTAAACTTATGTACGATGTTATCGTTGGAAGTTGTAACTCCTCGGGAGACGAGAGTTCTTGTGATATGTATATATATATATCGCTGCAGCTTTGAGACGACGTCTTGCCTTTTATATATAAGTTCTTTATTATGCTGGTTGTGGATGATTATAGTTAACAGGCGTATACGAGTGTCCAGCTCGGGCACTAGTCACGGCCTACGGGGTTGGGTCGTGACAATATCTCATTCTCTTTTTATTTCTAGGAAAATTTTGGCGAGTTTCCTCCGTATTTCTTACTATCTCAAAACGCACGCAGAAATACCAACAATGCCTCGCGGCAACATATATATATATATATATATATATATATATATATATATATATATATATATCATATCACAACCACACAGGGCTCCCAATATCAACAACCGTATGAAAATGACGAACATACCTCGTATGTCCAACTCAAACTACACCTGTCACACTTTCATGTTTACTTATCCCTTTCAATCTTCAACTTTACCTTTCCATCATACTTTCAAATACCTTGCCCAACATACATCTTTCGTACCGTTGCTTACCTGCATACTCTTGTAGCTTCCAATATCATCAGTCACTTTCTTCGATCGATGTCGTTCTTCTGCTGCAATCAAAGGTTAGTATAAGGAATCTCATTACCTATGGTTTGGCTCTATCGCACGATCTTAGATATGAAAGAAAGGTAATATCCTAAATGTCATGTAGGTTCCTGTTTATAGATGTGGTGCACAACACACCGATAAACAAGACTCTACTAGACACGGTCCGTAGACACCCGAGGATGAAGCTCTCGATACCACTTTTGTCACGACCCAACCCCGTAGGCCGCGACTAGTGCCCGAGCTGGACACTCGTATACACACCTGTTAGCTGTAATCAGCCCATAACTAGCATAATAAGGAACTTATATAAAAAGGCAAGACGTCGTCTCAAAACTGTCACATATATATACATATCACAGCAACCTGTCTCCTGAGGAGTTACAACTCTCAACAGATAACATCGTACATAAGCCGGCGAGGCTATCATAACATGTGGGAACGTCCCAACTATATACATGTAAGCCGACAAGGCTGCCACTACATACAGTATCCCAAAACATATATACATACGCAAGCGACAAGGTCGCCACGACGAATGGGAACGTCCCAAAACATAAGTCATATATACACGACTAAAACGACTATATACAGACCCACACATATGTCTACAGACCTTTAAGAGTAACAACAGTATCATATGACGGGACAGGGCCCCGCCGTACCCCTGGATAAACACATATATACAACAAAAGGATCTGTACCAAAAACATAGGCTCCAGAGCAAGGGAGCACACCAAGATAGCAGAATAGATATCCTAAGCTGGCGGATCACCAAAACGAGCGTCTGTACCTGCGGGCATGAAACGCAGCCCCCCGAAGAAAGGGGGGGTCAGTACGAAATATGTACTGAGTATATAAAGCATGAAATACAGTAAACAGGATTATAACCGAAATAAGAAGTACAAAAAACGAGTATAAAAACCAGGATACCAAAATGCTTGCTTTTGAAACACAAATCATGCATGTCAATATCATATATCATATCCGGCCCATTATATGACTCGGTAAACATGGTCGCCACCGTCTTTTGCGCCATAACACAAAGATACTCGAACACGACGCATAACTCCGTATCACGTATAACTCCGTATCACGAAGATAGCTCCGTATCACAAAGATAGCACCATAACACGGCATAACACCATAACACGACATAACACCATAACATATATATATACGTACCGCCCTACAGTGAGGGACTCGGTGAAAGATGTAATAACAGTATGCACGAGCGAGTAGTGAATAACCATATGCATATAAATCATCTTTTGAGACTCAATAGATAAGTAGACTAACCAACGCTCGAGTATCAGGACGATAGTCATACTCAGTACTCTTTGAATATCATTATGAACTATGTCAAAATAAAGCCTCAGGGATTATAGACATGTATCAAATTAATACGAAACAGCTTGTGAAAGTTATGGTCATTAGTCATTATGAAGTCTTGCAAGAATAAGAACTTTTACGTATCGTTTACTATCCAATCATATAGAAACTCGAGGGCAGTAGCTCGACTATATTAAGAATTCTAACATCAAAAAGTGAATAAGAATCATAAACATGCTCGGAACTTATGAATAGAGTTACCCCAAAGCTCATATCGTATCTTACTTACATCTAGGACATGCCAAAAGAAAGAAGGGATAGGCTTTACATACCTTTAGCATTTACTCGCAACACAACACGTATACGCTGCCCAATAGTACCTCAACCTATATCAAGACGACAAGAACTACGGTTAAGCTACGGGGGAATTCAAAACGTATTCTAATATTAGTAACTCCTTTCTAAATAATTTGACGACGTTTCCTTTACATTCAAACCAACCATATAAAACCAAGCCAACATCAATGATTATACGTTCAAGTATCAATCCGAGACTATTCAAACAAGACTCGAGAACACTCGGGACAACCCGTACAATACTCTAAAATAGCCCAACCAACACACAATACGACATATAATCTTCCAAGTTCAACAAGAACAACAACAACACATTCCTTTCTTTCAAATTCATGAACTATACCAACAACCACACGTTAACAACATCATCCACATAAATGCAAGAAACTATATTAACATCTTATTAACTTCTACAACAGCCCACAACAATTACAACTCCAACTTGAACCATTAAATCCTTTCCTTTTCATCATAAAATTCATAACAATAACAACTAAAATACCAAGTAAAATCAATTCACCATCTCTTACACAAACATCCCCTACACGGCTTCAACACTAACACACATAGTTTCATGAATTTCATTCATTTCTACAACTACAACACGTTCACAACCACCCTCAACACATGTAAACGAAGATTAAACCTTACCTTTAATCCTTGACTTCTCAACTTGGCTAGAATTTGTGCCTTGAATTAATTCTTTTTCTTGCTACCTAGGATCAATCCCACGTTGTTATACACCTTCCAAAGGGTTGAAATACTTGAAGAAATTAATTCTTGATCAACAAACAAAAGTTCAAACTCGGCCAGCCATGGCCGAGAGCTTCTCCTCTCTATCTCTTAAGCTTTTCTTTATTTTGTGAAGATGATAAATGATTCATTAGTCATCAATTTCCCTTTTTATATGCCACACATGATGGTGACACATGTCCAACCTTGACATGTGTCCCATTATCCTCCATGAACCAATCACATTCGGCCATATGTTGTGGGGCCCACTTTATGGTCTAATTAGGCTAATTAATCATAATTAATCACTAATCCCCACTTAACAATTTAATCATGGTTAATTAATCCCTAATCTCCATTAATATCTCTACACTAATGGAAATTGCAAACAAGTCGTGCCATATTAATATTGGGGATTAAAACTCCTTGTCTCATTTTCAAAAATAATTTTGTCCTTGAACTTATGTCGATTAGCTTACGAATAATTCATCATACGAAAATACGGGGTATAACATTTATAAGTCATTCATGCATATATATATATATATATATATATATATATATATATATATATATATATATGTACAACTATTTTCTCACACGCGCGCAGGCTACGTGCATGGACGAGCACGTAGATGTGCGCACCATTGCAGTGGGCAGATTATGATGATACCCTGGACGCGGAATGATATGATATATGGATCGGGCTATACGTTCCGAAATACTGACATTTATGGATCAGGCTATACGTTGCTCAGCACTAACAGTTATGATATATTTATATGATTTTTGAAAGAAACCATGCATATCATACGCCTTCCGAGGAAGTTTAGGTTATACAAAGCTATAAAGCCACTTTTAGATATACAGTCTTACATATACATTAAGATATACATATTGACTCTCATGTCATAGATTCCTTTCATGATTCTTGTGTATATGTTATTTTCTTGCCTTACATGCTCGGTACATTATCCGTACTGACTCCCTTATTGCCTGGGGAGGCTGTGTTTCATGCCTGCAGGTCTACAGATACATGTTGGTGATATATCTATTAGGATGTCCGCTCAGCGGATGAAGTTGGTGCACTCCGTTTGTCCCGAAAATGCGAGGAATCAGCATGGTCTTATGTATATATATAGATATGTATGCACATATGTATGGGTATGGCGGGGCCCTGTCCCAGCCACGTTCTGTTATGTTTTCCAGTAGAGGCTTATAGAAAGTTATGTACACTCAGATGAGGTCCAGGTTTGAGAGTTCATATGTCATTACAGTTGGTTATGACAGCCTTACCGGCTCATACAGTATGTTTAGTATTTTCATAGATGAGTTTTTCAGAACAGTTGATACATGTATGTTCTTATGAGTTTATTAAGAGTCATATGACAACCCTATTGGCCCACCTATGCTTATGTTGTTGTCACAGATATAAGTCAGATGGTACTTGACTAGTACGGTCAGGTGCCCATCATAGCCCTTCAGTTTGGGTCGTGATAAAAGTGATATCATAGCAGTTCTGTCCTAGGGTTGTCTACAAGCCGTGTCTAGTAGAGTCTTGTTTATGGGTGTGCTACATGCCACACTTATAAACAGGAGGTTGCAGGGCATTTAGGATGGTTACTTTCCTTTCTATCCCAGATAGTGCGATAGAGCTAAGTCCCAGGATATAATATTTCCAACCCTAACCTTGATTGTTTTGTAGTTGTGAGATGGCTTCTATGGGAAAGAAGGCTGATCGTCCAGGGGCTTCTAGAGTCAGCCATTCTCATGACACAGACCCATTGGAGAATGTGCCCTCTATCGAGACACGGAAGTCATGTCCTCCATAGAGACAAATCCGTTTGAGATCCAGGAGGAACCCACTGAACAGGTAAGGGATAGACAAGTATTGGGAGATGATCATTTATGTAATCCTAGAGTGATGGTATCCGCAGAATTAGGGTCAAAAGAGAATAGTGGTAAGTCTGGGAGATTCAGTATGATCGGTACATTTGTAGACGGTGTGGGAGTCACAGAACAACCTGTGGAAGAGCAACCAGATGAAAAACTCCCCCAAATCTCATTAGACCATATTGTACCGGATCACAGTTCTTGAGTAGGGCCAAGTTAAGGGTTTCCGTCCCTGGAACTTCAGGATATCAGTGCTTATATAAGGAAGTAAAGTTTATCGTTTAGTCATTTTGGAATATTACAGGTAAGTTATGTAATATGAGTGTTAATTGTAGTAGTATATCCAGATTCACTTATAAGGTGTTAAAGAACAGCAGCATAAGGGGAAAATATGATTTACGAGTACGTAAACCTCCGTGAAGGAAGTTGATTGATGAAATGTTTAAATGAAAAAAGATGGAATTCTAGAAAGAGTGTTCAGATACAACTTATGAGACTAGCTTTATTACTTTACATTCTTTTATAGTAATCAGCCTTGTGTGGTTGAGTTGTATATCATATGTGTTTCTATATATGGTCTTATAAGGAATGAGATGTGTTTTTTGGGCTATGTGAAAGTTTGGGATTGTTATATTTATAGAGGAAATTCTATCGAAATTTTCCTGGAATCTAAGAGAAATTATGGAAACGTTTAAGCAGGATCATGATGAGAAGAAAGAAAGGGCCTAGTAGCGAGTGATTAGAGATGAAGTTAGTAGTCAATTGCGGGATAAATGTAGCAAGTATGTATTAAACTGGAAGGAACGATGTTTAGGTCAGGATAGGATAAGAAACATGTGAAGGGAAAAGAATGTGCTTAGGGTAGAAAGAAGCTTTATGTGCCAAGGAGAATTAAAGAGATAAACATTCCAGAAGGAGTTCACAAGTCAGAAGAATTTGACTAGCCCTTTTATGTTTTTGGAAGATTGAGTTATGAAATGAACATGATATATATATGTATATGCCTATACATGTAATACCGATTCTGATTATTAAGTTATATTTCACCCGATGATTATAGCGGGGAAACTTTTAAGTCACTACAAACCAGCCCTATTTACCTTAGCGATACCTCGAGGAAATAGATCGAAAGGGATATGTTTACTAAAGCTCCTTGCCTGGTAATTGGTTGATCATATGACTCATGCTACATTCGTACGTGTTATAGTTCAGGTTATTTATCCTGGAACTTACCTGAATGGTTACACGATAGGAGTTTGTTATTATTGATGTGAAGGAAAGTGAGCGAGGCAGAAAGGAAGAGATTCAGATTGTGATAATGAAAAATGAGATAAGGTTGATCAACGAAATAAAAGAACGAAAAGTGACGAATGTCCAGTATGTGTGATGTGTGTAATAAGAACAGAGGAGGACAGGTAGAAGTGAGGTAAATAAAAGGAATGTCTACTAGAGTAGTAACCCGATAAACAGAGTACGAGAGAGAATCAAAATCTATGGATATCCCAGTACTATGCGAGCATGTTAATAGATGTTATGAAATGATTGGGATTTTGAATCGTATTATAAGTAATGTGTGACTAATTAGATTATGACGACGGATATGGGATTATTTGTTGAGTAAATTGTCTTATCCATAAAGAGTGACCTTACGGACAACATCTCTGCAAAGGATTCCAAAAGGACCACATACTACCCTGTTACTAATATATTGAGATAGCAGAGGACAATGCTCCTATGACAGTGTGAACTAATCGGAAAAGAGTATGGAATGATTGACGTTGAACCTTAATGTTATATCCCGTGTTTTGCACATTCGGGAAAATCGGACATAGATGTGACTTGTAAGGAGTAAGGCCATATTTTGATTTTATTTAGCATATAAGTTGTTCATGAGAAGTATTGACGGAATCATCGGAGAAGGCCTAGGGGCAAAATTGGAATTTTGAAAATTTGTTGGGGAATTGCAAATACGATTCATGAAGAATTGGGCCAAAAAAAATGGGAAAAATGAGGCCCAAAATTGAGGGTGGTGGCCGGCCATTAATAGGCCCAAACCCACCACATTAACAAAATTTCCATGTGCTTGCATGTGCCTATTAAGGAGGCATATATATATATGAGTATTCATCCTAGAATGTTCAAGAAAAATCAAAAGAACTTGAGAGCAACATCTAGGGCCATTCGGCCGAAACCTCTTGAAAAAAAAAAAGAAAATTCCAAGTCCTTTAGGCTTCATCCAAAAATCTCATCCTCCTTTAATTCTTGACAAGTGCAAGACGCTCTTCGACGTGGTATAATTGGTTAAGCGATAAAACTACGTTTGCGACAAGTTGGAATTTGAAGGAAAAGGTAAGAATTCCATGTTTTTGTGTTATGGAATGGGTATATGTGTTATAGTGATTAGAGTTGCATGAAAATTATGGAATTGTTGTGTGTATGTGCATGTGTGTGATGTGGCCGTGGGGTGCCATGCATGAAAGGAGAAGGATTGAATTTATTTAATGTATTAATTGTGTTGTTGTGTTCTTGTGGAGTAAATGAAAGGAGAATGGTTCAAGTTGGAATGAAAAATCCATTGTTAGGTTGTTGTAGGAATTATATGATTTTATTCTAGTTTTATATTAACATGGAAATGAAATTGTAAGATGCAATTATGATGATTGTTGATGAAATTGGAAGAAGGAAACATGCTATGAATATGTAGGTCAAAGATTAAAAGTTTTGGAGGCATTGTGGCTTTAGTAGAAAGTTTGTATATTTTGTATATTTTGCGAGTATTTTGTAGAAATGATATGAAATGTTTCCGAATTGTATTTGAATGGTTTTGGATTAGTAAATAGATATGAGAATGTTGATATGAAGTTGGAAAGGTGAAGCCGGAATGGAAGCTATAGCATTATGTTGGAAAGAAGATTAGTTGTGTTATATTGTGATTTGTAGTGATTGTTGTTGTTGTTGTTGGTGTTGTTGATGTTGTTGTTGGATTGGTTGTTGTCATTTAAGCCGAGTTTAATGCTCGGGGATGTTGAATTTATGGGGAAATCTTTTAAATTTCGGTAGGCAAATATGGATCTAAACTTGAGTTCTTAAAAGCTTGTAACTTACATTTGCTAATTATGACCAATTGTAGATTTTGGTAGAAACGGGAGTGGAGCTCAGACGAGCGTAAGACGCGAACAAGGTATGTAAAGCCTACCTTTCCTTCCTTTGGCATGTCCTAGTCATACTAGGTGAAGATCGGAACCTCGGGAATAGTCTGCTCTTGGAAACCCGAGTTTGATTTTGCATACTATTCATTCGGCGCAATTGAACTAAAATCCTTATTTTTTGGTCAAAAATGCTTAAACCTTGTAACGGTTGCCAATGTATCTGAATCGCTCCGGAACCTTTGTGGATGGCTTTAGGGAGCCTAATCTTTGTAATTCATGTTCGCCGCCTCGACTTGACGAGGTGGGCCCACGATCCGAGACTTGTGTGTTGCTTCACTTGACTCAATTTGGAATAATAATTAAAGAATTAGTTTTGTATAAAGAAACATAAAATTGATTTTCTTTTGAAAGAAAACCACTCCGAAGAGGGGTGCGAGGTTTTATTATTTAAACTTTTCAAAACCACTCGAATAGGGGGCGGCGGCCTCGACATGCCTAAGTGTGCTATGGCCTTAGTTTGTATCCGAGCGAGCGATGGCCTCGGCCATCACCGAGTGTGCTATGGCCTCGGCTTACGTACGGGGCGCGCTATGGCCTTGGCTTATGTCCGAGTGTGCTATTCTTCTAAAACCACTCCGCAAGGGTGCGAGGTTTTACTATTTTATTTCATTCACTAACTATGCTTACATTATCATTACTAATACGCCCGGGGGGCCGTGATCATTATTATGCCGGAAGCGGCAATGCCGAAGGGCCATTATTGATGTCGAGCCGGAGCCGGCCGCCCGAAGGGGCTATCCTTATTTCGCCGGAAGAGGCGCGTGTGATGTATTGTATTACTTACTTTGAAAACGTTAATGGGATTGCGATTGTTTATTTAAAGCTTGTTTTAGGACTTGTGCATTTATCTATGTTTCTTTAGCGAAGGCGTCGTGTGTATTGGGTTGATTATGACTTCTTCCTTCCTAAATTGCGCGGTTATTATTATCTATCCTCGCTTTACATGTCGGTACATATTCGTACCCCCCTTTCTCCCGGGGCTGCGTTTCATGCCCGCTTGGTACGGGGACGCGACTCGACGATCCGACCGCTAGGGGAGATCGGCGCTAGAGTCGGACAACTCCACTTGTTCGGGAGGTTGTTCCTATTTTGGTATAATTTTGTGTATATGTTCCGTAAGTCGTACTTTTAGACGTACGCGGCGGCGTGGGTATTACGGGGGGTGGTATTCGGTCTTATCGGTCTCTATATTATTGTACGGAGGTAGCGGTAGCCTCTTCGGCCCGCCTTGTCTTACGCCGTGTATATATTTATGTATGTACATGTGTCAATACGTTTTAAGACATTTTGAGTTATACATCGACTTAGTATTTTATCTAGAATTTCAAAAAAAAATCTATTGATCGCCATATTCGAGTATAAGTAGCAAAGGTTGAGTTCCCAGACGGGGTAAGCCCGGTCACTCGTCACGGCCCTAGGTTGGGTCGTGACACTTAAGTTATAGTTTTACTAAAGAGAAGTCAATGGTATTCTGGAATATGCTTAGGACTATTGTACTATGAACAAAATCATTTGAGCAAAAGGATGAAAAGCGAGATGAAAGAAGAAACAAGGTCTTAACGTAAATGATAGGTGGACTGACTTTACATGTATGTCAAGACAACAACAAATAGAATCACATCCCTGGTGAGTTATACGGCAATGTCCCAAGGAAAGGTTATTGAGAAAAAGTAAGTCCAGAGATGGCAACTTTGTGGACGATGCGGTACAGGGCACATAGATTGGTTACGAGCTATATCGATGAATATGAGTAATACGTAAGACGATCTATGGGTCTTAGTTAGATCGTGAAAATAAACATTAGGATAAAGGCAAGTCCCTCGTGGACAATCAGCCGACAATCAAAGAATTAATCTTGGACATTCCGAGACAATGTGGCAAGCGGAGCATGGGATTTAAAACCCCTTAAGATGAGACATCATATATTGTAACCTTCATTCAGATATAAGTTAAGCGAGAGGAGACACCCGAAGAGGATTTTAAAGATAAGAAGAAGTTTCCTGATTATTACGTAATCGCGAGAGTTTAAGAGATGACATCGTATCAGTATGTAACTGTTACACCTCTCGTTCTCGTCGCAAGGAAGTCTTTGGCTTATGAGTGGTCTATACCCTTAGTATGGAGATCCGCACCCGAGTTCTTGAGATCTTGAATGCCTTACCTCGTGTGTACCGAAGTATAAGTATATGTTTCTTGCAAAACGACAGGATTAGAAGTTAAACGAATCGAATCGACGCGAGTTGGAACGGACTCAGGGGAGTCTGCAGAAACCAGTCACTTTTGACGGGCCGTCGACACATCGAAAAGCTGTCGTGGTACGCCGTCCCTTCTCCGCCGCCTCTAAAGTTTCAGATGGCATGTCGACGGGGCACGTCAACGAGCCGTTGATCTGCACCACTGGAACGTTCTAGTTCCCTGTATATATACTTGATCCACACGTTTTATTCCCATTATTTTCCACTTCCAAAATTAGAGAAAGGCCTAGAATACTCCTCTCAATATTTTTTCATCATCAAAGTGAAGATTTAGCAAGATCTGAGCTTGTAAACCCGAGTTTGTGAAGGAAAAGTTGTTCCTAGGGTTTTATTGGAGTTGTTAAGCTTTGGGATTGGAATTGAAGTTGGATTATTGGAACCCTAGACTCCTCAATGTATTTATATGATTTCTACCCTAGTGTTTCAGTTAATTATCAAGAGTTTTAGTGGTTTTAAGCAAAGGGAATTATAGTTATGAAAGTGTAAGTAGAATAACGTAGCGTTGAACTTGGGGGCTATTTTGAGGGATGATTTGGAGTAGAATTGATGATATTTTGATATGTAAGTATTGATATGGTTGTTGTTAGTATTGTTGTTGATATTTTAGTTAAATTGGAAATTGAGGAATTATTGAGTTATGAAGGAGATGTTGTCCGAAATTCTTTAAGTTCCTTTTTCACTTAAATTGGATGGTAAGTGTTATAAGGGCCTAATTGTAGCTTATGTTATCTTGGTTGTAGACTTATGAGTTCAAGAAGTAGACGTTGGACGACTAGATACGCTTTAAGGTATGTTAAGGCTGTCCCGTTTGTTCTTTTAGCATGATCTTTACTATCCGAACGAACAAGTGAGCAAGCGAATTCAAAAGACTCTACCCTTAGATGATACTGGATTGGTCGTATCCTTGATTCCTAATGTTCATGTCCATGAATTCTAGAGATATTTTGTTAACTAGATAATCCGGAGTATATCTTTCATGAGTCTTTCATGTAATATTATATATATATATATATATATATATATATATATATATATATATATATACAGCTAATGTCTTACACTGTGCCTATATGGCCGGGCAGTACCACTACGGTTGGAGGCTTATGGATAATGATGTATGATTACACTGTGCCTATATGGCCGGGCAGCACCACTAGTGGGCGGCGTGAGATGATTATCGTGCCGGACGAGGGATTATATGAGATATGGATCGGGCCGTACGCTCCTTGGCACTATTATATGATATGTGGATCGGGCTATACGTTCCACAACACTATCAGTTATATTATGACCTATGCATATCATACACCGTAGAGGTACCTTCAATCGTACAGATGCATTCAGATAGTCAGTTTGTTTATGAGTTTCAAATTCCTTTCATGATTCTTATATATGTTATGCTTATGCCTTGCATACTCAGTACATTGTCCGTACTGACTCCCGTATTGCTCGGGGGGCTATGTTCATTCCCGCAGGTACAAGTAGATAGACAAGTGGTCCAGCTCAATAGGACATCCATCCAGCGATGGTCAGTGCGCTCCACTTCGTCCGGTGTAGCAACTCATTTTGGTATGCTACTTTTGAGTTATAAATACTCATATGGGTATGACGGGGCCCTGTCCCGTCCTTTCTACAACTTTTATTCCATTAGAGGTCTGTAGACAGTTATGTATAGATGACTTGTGATGTGGCCTTGTCGGCTTCTATTCTTTTGTGTACAGTTCATGTGGCAGCCTAGTCGGCTTGCATCGTTGCCTTCAGTAGATATATTCATATGCATAGTTCCTGATATTATTCTTTTATGAGTCAGTTTAATCCAGATTGAGTTGCTTGTGGGCCCTTATTATGTAATTCTGTCCAGGTATGATTGTAGTGGTGTTTGGTCACCAGAGATCTGGCACTCGTTGCGACTCATCGGTTTGGGTCGTGACAGAAGTGGCATCAGCAGTTCCGTCCTAGGGTTATCTACAGACCGTGTCTAGTAGAGTCTTGTTTATGGGTGTGTCGTGCACTACACTTATAAACTGGAGGCTACGGGACATTTAGGAAATTGTTGTTCTTTCTTTCTTAGATCATGCGATAGAGCCATGTGTTAAGAGTCCGTCTTCTAATAATTTATTCTGATTTCAGCAATGCCTCGTAAGAAAGCTACGGCCGCCCGGGCGGCAAGGGAGTGGCCGCGAGGCCACCAGCCGTACTCTTTTGGGCTACCGGTGGCTTCGGGGACAAGTCCCAGTGAGAGCCACCCCGGACATCGGATCACCACCCCTCCGCAAGACATGCCAAGGTGCCCCAGCTCCTGAAACCCGATGCACTAAGCCAGGATATGCGAGATGCTATACAGCTATTGACCAGATTGGTAGCCGCTCAGGCCCAGCGACAGGGAGTTGGTGTTGATCAGGGAGACTTAGCTGGTAGTGCGAGGGTTAAGACTTTTCTTGGGTTAGATCCTCCAGATTTTTTTGTGTTGAAGCAAAATATGGATCCACAGGACTTTATTGATAGTATGCATTGGACTTTGGGGATTATGCATGCCGATAAGGTCGAGTCAGTGGAGCTGTCATCTTATAGGCTCCGTAATATTGCAGTGCAGTGGTATCAAGCATGGGAGCTGTCAAAGGGAGAGAATGCTCCTCCAGCCATTTGGCAAGAGTTTTCAGATGCTTTATTCATCATTATTTACCACCACAAGTCCGATGGGCTCGAGCAGATAGGTTTTTGCGTATTGAGCAGGGCAGTATGAACGTCCGGGAGTATTGTGTACACTTCAATTCTTTGGCTAGATATTCCCCCGCCATGTTGGCTGAGATAGAGGATAGAGTATATCGTTTCGTGGCTAGTCTAAGGCTATATTCGATAGATGAGTGTACGACGACTGCATTACAGCCAGGCATGGATATTTTTTGTGTACAGGCATATACACAGAATTTAGAGGATTACAAGGGTCAGCGGAGGACAGAGCGCGGGCGTGACCGGGGCCATGGTAAAAGGGCCAGATCCTTAGATATTACTGGTGAGTTCAGGGGAGGACAGAGACATCAGCATTCCCGGTATTCATTTCATTCTACAGGGATTACACCTCAGCGGTTTTCAGGCCCTAGATTTGATCGCCTTCTAATTCGAGTCGGAGCTGAAGTTCTAGAAAGCATCGGGTTCTCAAAGATAGACCGCAGTCAAAGGCGATGAGACCACACATGCAGGTGCCTGTGCCCGCGGGAAGATAACATGACAAGTTGTCGATTTGGGTCGAATGCTTGTTATGCTTGTGGCTAGCCAGGTCATGTTATGAAGGAGTGTCCGTTGAAGGGGGGTGTAGGCATTGTCCAGCCTACAGGGTCTATAGCCTGTTCTTATTTATCAATACGCCCTTCAGGGCAAGTTTCTCAGACATCAATGGGACGTGGTAAAGGAAGGAAGGGAGCATCTAGTTAGAGTGGGCCTCAGCACCGCGTTTATGCATTAGTCGGTAGACACGATCGTGAGTCGTCTCCTGACGTGGTCGCAGGTATATTATCAGTTTCCTGGCATGATGTATATGCACTAATTGATCCAGGTTCTACTTTATCATATGTTACTCCATTTGTTGCTGGTAAGTTTGGGACAGAGCCTGACTTGATTGAGTCGTTTGAGGTGTCGATGCCAGTTAGTGATCTACTTATAGCTAGGCGAGTATATCAAGGTCGTGTTGTGATAGTTTGTTACCGCCATACCCTAGCAGACTTGATCGAGTTAGATATGATTGATTTTGATGTTATTATGGGCATGGATTGGTTGGCTTCTTGTTATGCTAATGTTGACTGCAGAACAAAAGTAGTTCGATTCCAGTTCCTCGATGAGCCAGTCTTAGAGTGGAAGGGTAATGCTGCTTCGCCGATAGGTAGGTTTATTTCCTACCTTAAGGCGTGGAAGATGATCAGAAAGGGGTATATTTATCACATAGTTCGGGTCCAGAATGTGCAAGCAGAGTTGTCGACCCTCCAGTCTATCCCTGTGGTCAATGAGTTTCTAGGGGTGTTTCCGGATGAGCTTCCAGGCATTCCACCGAAACGGGAGATTGATTTTTACTATTGATCTATTGCCAGCTGCTCAGCCAATATCTATTCCTCCTTATAGAATGGCACCTGCGGAGTTGAAGGAATTAAAGGAGCAGTAAAGGATCTTCTCAAAAAAGGCTTTATTAGGCCCAGTACATCACCGAGGGAGCACCGGTATTATTTGTAAGAAAGAAGGATGGCTCTTTCCGAATGCGTATTGATTATCGGCAACTGAATAAAGTGACTGTAAAGAATACTCCACTTCCTAGGATTGATGATTTATTTGACCAGTTGGAAGGCGCCAAATATTTCTCGAAGATAGATTTGAGGTCGAGATATAATCAGGTTAGGGTGAAGGAGGAAGATATTTCGAAGATGGCATTTAGGACTAGATATGGGCACTACGAGTTTCGTGTCATGTCATTCGGGTTAACTAACACTCTAGCTGTATTCATAGACTTTATGAATCGTGTATTCAGACCGTTCCTAGATTTGTTCGTGATCGTGTTTATAGATGATATTCTAGTTTATTCTTCGTCAGAGGCTGACCATGTAGATCATCTACGTGCAGTGCTTAGAATTCTTCGAGATATAGAATTATATGCGAAGTTTTTCAAATGTGAGTTCTGGTTGAACTCTGTGGCTTTTCTCGGTCACATTATTTTGGATGAAAGTATTAGATTGGATACTCAAAAGATTGAAGCCGTGAAGAATTGGCTAAGGCCTACAACACCAACGAAGATACATAGCTTCTTGGGCCTAGCAGGATATTACGCGTAAGGTTTGTGGAAGGATTTTCTTCTCTTTCAGCCCCATTGACCAAGTTGACTCAGAAATCAGCAAAGTTCTAGTGGACGGATGCGGGTGAGCGGAGTTTTTAGATATTGAAGGACAAGTTGACCTCAGCGCCCGTTTTGACTCTCCCAGAGGGAACAAATGGCTATGTGTATTAATGCAACATGGCAAGGTTGTTGCTTATGCTTCTAGACAACTGAAGCAGCACGAGAAGAATTATCCAACCCATGATCTTG
This sequence comes from Lycium ferocissimum, assembly GCF_029784015.1. Taxonomy (NCBI): domain Eukaryota; kingdom Viridiplantae; phylum Streptophyta; class Magnoliopsida; order Solanales; family Solanaceae; genus Lycium; species Lycium ferocissimum. The sequence continues at coordinate 30,920 of NW_026727289.1, forward strand.
AGTTAGCTGCGGTAATTCATGCCTTGAAAATATGGAGGCACTATTTATACAATGCCCATGTTGATATTTATACTGATCATAAGAGCCTCCAGGATATCTTTAAGCAGGACTTGAATTTACGTCAAAGGCGATGGCTGGAGTTGCTGAAAGATTACGACGTCAATATTCTGTATCATCTTGGAAAAGCTAACATAGTAGTTGATGCTTTTAGCTGTAAATTCATGAGTAGTCTGTCATATGTGCAGCAGGAGAAAAGGGAGATAGCCCGCGAAGTTCGTCAACTAGCCAGCCTTGGAGTTCGGCTGTTAGATTCAGGTGATGCAGGAATTATGATCCAAGATACAACGACGTCATTTTTGGTAGCGGAGATAAAGGAACGTCAGTACGAATATTCTGTTCTAGTTCAATACCGAGATATGGCATCTCGTAAAAGAAAAGACACCCTTTGTAATTACAGGGGATGGAGTACTCAGGTATCGAGGTAGATTATGCGTTCCTAATGTTGCAGGACTTCGTCAGCAGGTTATGGGAGAAGCTCATTATTCTTGGTATTCTATTCACCCGGGCACAAAAAAAATGTACCATGATCTCAAGGAAGTCTATTGGTGGGATGGTATGAAAAGAGACAGCAGAATTTGTCGCTTAATGTCCGAATTGTCAACAAGTCAAGATAGAGCTGTCACGACCCAACCCCATAGGCCGTGACTAGTGCCCGAGCTGGACACTCGTATACACCTGTTAACCATAGTCAGCATACAAACAACTTATACATATACAAAAGCGAGATATCGTCTCAAACTGTCGCATATACATATATGTCGCACATAAGCCGGCAAGGCTATCATAATATACACGGCATCCCAAAACATATGTACACGCAGCCGACGAGGCTGCCACTGCGAAAGGGGGACGCCCAAACATAAATCACGCAAACACATCCGAACAGTAACTAATCACAACCCACATGTATGTCTACAGACCTCTAAGAGTAATAACAGAATCATATGACGGGACAGGGCCCCGCCGTACCCCTGAATAGACATATACATATGTGACAGAAGAGTCTGTACCAAAATATGGGCTCCTGAACAAGGGAGCACTCCCAGACAGCAGAATGGATGTCCTAAACTGGCGGGTCACCAAAACGATCGTCCGTACTCGCGGGTACGAAACGCGCCCCCCCCGAAGAAAGGGGTCGGCACGAAGTATGTACCGAGTACGTAAGCTACGAAATACAAGTAACAAAGTCATAACCGAGATAAAAATGTAAGGTGACGATAATCGAATATCCACCTGCTTACCCTTACACTCAAACCATGCATAACAATATCATATCCAACCCGTTATGGGGCTTAGTGACACAATCGAATCATTCGTCACATACGTGTATACATATAGCGTGTCCGGCCTCTAATGAGGGACTCGGTAAGTAAGATCATATTACCATCATATATATACATATACCGTGTCCCGGCCCTCTAATGAGGGACTCGGTGAATAACGTGTCCCGGCCCTCTAGTGAGGGACTCGGTGGATAGCGTGTCCCGGCCCTCTAGTGAGGGACTCGGTGGAGGAGATCCTGTCTCCATCATGTATACATCATACTTGGCCCATCCTGTGGGCTGGCGCTATCATCACATTATATAGCGTGTCCCGGCCCTCTAGTGAGGGACTCGGTGAATAATACAGTAGAGCTGTGCACGAAAACTTGTCCTGGCCCGGGACTCAGTGAAAGATGTAGCGACCATACGCCGTGCGCAGTAGTAAGTAACCACATACACATAAATCATCATTACAGACTCAATAGATAAGTAGGTAATCCAAGCTCGAGAGTTAAAACGATAAACATGTTAAGTCCTTTCAAAAAGTCGTTAGGACTATACAAAGGGAAAATCTCGGGGACCACGGATATGTATCAAACCAATCCGGGCCCGCCCATGAAAGTTAGAGTCATTATACGTCATAGAATCCTCTACGAACGTTTCGAAGCGATCCGAGCTCGTCTATGAAAGTTACGGTCGTTCGTAGTTACGGAATCTTTTAAGAACAAAATTCTTTATGCAACACTTATTATCCAATCATGCAAAAGACATAAGGATCATAAATTGACTACATCAAGAATGTTAACATCAAGAAGTGAATAAGAATCGTAGACATGCTCGGATCGCAAGAATAGAGTTACCCCAAGGCTCGTATCATATCATATCATATCTTACTTACCTCTAAGACATGCCAAAAGAAAGAAAGGGTAAGCTTTACATACCTCGTCCGCTCCCTAAGCTAATCCAAACTTAAGTCTCGGACTTTCCAAGATCTACAATAACGTCATTATATACCAAACATTAGCCATAGGCACTTAGGAATTCAATCCCAAGCCATCACTTTATTTACAAAAATTTGGGCAAGATTTCCCTATAAAGCCAACAACCCCGAGAATTCAACTCGGCCAAATCATCAACAACAATACCAACAATCATATTAACAACATCAACAATCAATTCAAAACGCATTCTAACATTAGTAACTCTTTTCTACACAATTCGACAACATTCCATTTACCTTCAAATCAACACATATAATCAATCTAACATCATTGCTCACGCGTTCAAATACCAATCCGAAACCATTCAAACAAGATTCAAGACACTTCTAACAATCCGCACATTAATAACTTCATTCTCATAAATACAAGAGACTACATTAAAATCACATTATCTTCCAAATCAGCCCACACGATTATAACTTCAACTTGGATCATTAGACCTTCATTTTACATCATAGAATCCACAACACAACAACCAAAGTATCAAGTAAAATCAATTCACATGTCCTTACCAAGAACAGCCCCTACACGGCCAACATCAACATGCATAAATTTCATGATTTTCATCCATTTCTACACTCTACAACATACACAAACCATCCATAACACATATAAAAGGAGATTAAACCTTACCTTTATCACTTGACTCCTCAACTTGGCTAGAGTTGGTGCTTTGCAAGAATGAAGGTTTTGATTGTTCTAACAACTACTCCACGTTGTTATACACCCTCTAAGGAGTTGAAATGCTTGAAGAAAATATTTTTTGATCAATTTTTTTGTTTGCTCTTTCTCGGTTTGGCTATGGCCGAATGGCCCCTTCCCTTATTTTCTCCAAGTTTCTAGAGTTTCTAAGGTTGGAAGATGAAGAATATGACTTGCTAGTCATCCAATGTCACACCCTAATTTTCGTTAGGGCGTGATGGGCACCCGACCCTTACTTAGGGCCGAGCGAACCCGCTGACTCTCGTTATACTCATAGTCATGCTGGGCCCTTAACTCATAACATGAACGCATAATGTAAACTTTCAAAAGAAACATACTTTTCATCTTTCTCAAATCAAGTGAAATCTGTAAATATATGAAATCAGTAATATAATGCATAATAATACATCGGCTTACATAGCCGCTTACAAAGTTGACATCTTATATACACGACACTGTCTGTAAAGTATCTAACATAACTACGTATACC